>NW_027413316.1:0-98572 GCF_048544455.1 Silene latifolia
GAGTCAAGCAAAGTCATCATTCAACAAAGCTTACGTGGTAACAACACTGCTCTGTAATCACACCCGGAACAACAATATTTATGAGACTCAACAAATTTTGGGTGGATACATAAGTTCCAAATATGCCTCCTATTTATAATCATAGGATCACATCACCTTATACTAATCTTTCGATGTGAGACAATTCTATTATTTATATGTAGTATATTCACCACACCTACGTTATTTTCCAATGTGGGACAAAACATACTAAAAATTACACAATTTTACATATTAAGAAGTACACCATCTTTAATATGTGCAAATAATATGAAATTTATACTCTAATAATAGCATTTTTTACCACAAAGCTAATTATATTATTTTCATAATTTTTTTAACGATATTTTTTTGCCAAATGAAATGTAAAAGTTTGATATAAAAATTGGAAATATCAATTGAATATAATTTAGGAAATATACATATTATAATAATTAAAAGATTTTCCACTTTATTTTTTACATCAAAAATTATACTTTCCTAAATTGATTTTTGATGATGGACGCTCTCAGATCGCTCGAAAAAACTCTCTTTTATATATATATATAGATATATAGATTAAGCACTATAAATATGAGAAGTGTAGTCATTTGAGATATACATCTTCCATATATCTCTACTACATCTCTATGATAATTTTGAGCATATCATATGAGTTCCAACTCTTAATGGTTGAGTACACAACTTTTAGGAGTGTTGTGTGACCTTGGGGGACGACGTCTATATCGATTTGTACCGTAGTCGGGGGGCGATTTCGTTTCTCATTCAGTGGCCTCCATACCACGACACAACAACAAATATTCTCTAATTATATCTTCGCCCCTATAGTGATACTATATTTCCAACAAATTGTTCTGCGTAAATTGCCATGGTAGTCTCACGCCGAAGTAAATGAGTCAGTCGGAGGACAGTCAGACAAATTTCTCTCGAGTTTTCTATATGTGGAGCAATACTGGGAGTGCTTAGGGTTGCAAATGTTGTTGATCACCAATCTCGCAATTGAAACCATTCAGTACATGCCATGAAGTTGCTTAAAGGAGAAACCTGGACGAGATGTGCTCTTGACGCTCGAGACTGCATTACATTTCAGGGACTGAGGCATGCCATTCCAATGACTGCTTCACATTGAAGCCAGGAGCATGCAATTGTGATTATTTGGTTCAATTACCAACTGGTCTTGTTTGTTTGCCAAGTCTATTACATAATGCTTTAAGGTAGAATTTTTAAACATCCTAATACTAGGATAGCTTATCCATATTATCCTGTATATGTGATCATTTGCTTCGATTAAACGGAGGTTTACTTACATGCTTTCCAGTAAATTTTCCTTCTCGGTTCTTGAATCCCTATCAATAACGATAGCAAGACAACTCTGGAAGGATGACCGAGTCTTGTTGTTTTAAGTTTAAAACGGGTCAAATATTAACTCATTCTTTGATGGGACAACCCTTTTTTCATTCCCAGTGCTCATCTAACTATTTGACCCGTTTAACTATTTCAGGTACGAATCGATTAACGTTGCAAACAATCAGAAAATCAAATTGAGATGTGAAGGTTAAACCGAACAACAGTGGGTTGATTTAACCAACGGAAAACTAAATCAATTGACCCATTTACGAGGGCTAGTCATGAATGTGGCAACGTAGCGGTAAATCAAGCACTGTACTTCGTCTCATTTCAGTGACAAAGTACGAATTAGGTACAAATATACGGTAGACGGACCCACTTTAAAAAAATTCTTAACCCGCACAAACCGAATAACAAACAGTCTCCCAAGATGCATCTTTTATCACTGTATCATATTTTCCTCTCCCCCAATTGTTAGAACCCTAGACCCGCACATACCCTAAACCCTAATTCTCCCCAAATTGTCAGCAATTTCTCAAAGTTTATTCCAATTCAATTAATTTCCTCACTCTTCCCCGTCACCCTAAAAAAAACCCCAAAATGAGTGGAAAACAAAGATCCATTGCAGAAGTCGCGGCGAGCAGGCCTTTGCCTTCGCTTTCGCATTCTTCCAAGTCGCCAGATCCATTCCCCAAATTGAGTGGAAGACTAGGAAACAATGCAGTAGCCGGGCCGAGCAGGCATTTGCCTTTGACTCCCAAATTGAGTGGAAGACTAGGGAACAATGTTTGGCCAAGCTACTACTTTTTCAGTTGCCAAAACTCTTTTAAATCTTGGCCAAACATCATCTAAATTAGAGCGAAAAACAGATTGCCACCACATAAATCTCTCAAGGAGGAGCTTAGCTATAATACATTATGGAATATTTATTCATTCACATCCATAGATCACTAAACTCCTCCTTCAGGAGCTTCCTTCAGCCCCCACCCCAGTCTTAGAAGTCCGAGTCCTCAAAAGCTGATTCTTCTTTGCCAACTCTGCTTTCAGAAAACTGATTTCTGCTTCACGAGCTGCATTTAATAAATAAATCTCATGAAAAAGAAAATTGCTCTGTGTATTATACAGGGGTGCAAATGAGATGTACGTAGTAGTCTAGGGGTGTTCATTGGTCCGGGACCGGACCGGACCAAATTCTCTGGACCGAAGACCAAATAAAGGTTAAGAGGTAGACCGAGGACCGGACAATATTAATATTGGTCCGGTTCAGTTTGGACCATAAAAATACGTGGACTGGACCGGACCGGACCAAGTGGACCAAATATTATTGTCATCAACATGTTTTAGCATATAAAACTAAAACTCGAGAAGTTCGTAATGATCAAAATAAACATTATTTTCTTACTAGATTTAACTACATAATTACACATCTTATAATACGTGTAAACAAAGTAGAAAATAAAATCAATAATATTACAAATTTAAAAATTCTTTTATTACATAACTTCGGTCCATGGTCCGATCCGCGGTCTATTCGGGTTGGTACAGGACCGGACCGAAGACCAAAGTAGAGTAAATAGATGGACCGTGGACCGGACCAAACAAAATTCGGTCCGGTCTGGTCTTTGGTCCGGACCACTGAGTGAACAGTCCTACGTAGTACAATCCATTTTTTTAAGAACAAAAGTTATCATATGAAAAGATGTCAACCACTAATAAGCGGCTCATGATTTCATGGGAAATAGAACCTAATGCACACGGATTATATACTCGATACTCGGAACTGAACAAGGATAGAGGTAAGAGAAGTGATTCAGAGATACCTGCTAAAACCTTCTTTAATTCCTCGGTCTCCCTATCGCCATTCTCAGGTTTCTCCGGTTCTTGGGGCCCCACTACACACTTCTCTCCCTTAGATCGCATCACACGACTTAGGTCATGCGTGATAGAATTCATCTCTTTGTTTACAGGCTTGAGCTTGCTTTCCTGCCTTTTCTTCGGCGGAGAGTTAATCCAGGCTACATTTTCAACCACAAAGGACTATTAAGTTAACAATGCATACAACAGATACAAGCATATATCATGAATCTTTATCGTATATTGATAATTATAAACCTATATTACTCGGGACTCAGTAAGAAGTATTCCACACGGGTGAGTGTCCAATATACGTACGAGAGGTAACATTGAAGAGTAAGAGCAACAAAGTTAATGTGAGTGGAATATTTATTATTAACAATGTAGATAAGCATTAGTCATGGTAATTTAAACAAAGTGCCGAGATCTCGACCGATGAACATCAGAAAACTTATCATTCTTAGATGATGCATGTAGGACAGATATAATGCAACTGACGGCCAAGAATTCGTAAACATATATAAGAACAATTAGCTGCCAAGGGAGGACATTCAATCACAATAAATGCATGAATGTATTAGCAGATGCAAGGTAACAGGAGAGACTTACAATCTGGAACAGTGCCGATGACGGAGCAGCGGATTTCATAGCAGAAATTGCGGAAGGTGGTCTTAATTTTATAGCAGAAAGAAGCTACAGGCCTGAATACGGTCTCGCTATTATTATTATTATTATTATTATTACTAGTACTGCCACACTTAGAGTTGTCGGTATGAGCCGGAACTTCCTTGAAAAACTTGATGAAAACACCACGAGAGCAAGGTTCCAATTGTGTTTTGTCAAACTGGTCAAATAGCGGAGCAGTGACAACATAACAGAAGAAGCAGCCACCCAAGTGGAAAAAGAATCTCCGAGGAAAGAAACCTCTTGCAGTGAAGGATTTGTTATCGTCCAAATCTGTAGCCTGAGCCATAATCTGTTCCTTGCCAGAGACTAATCTGTTATCCAGGAGCAAGTTGGTAACCTTGTCCCCTACTTTGGCGGGGAGCGGGAATCTCGCAACAGCAGTGTCAACCATAATATAAGGACTCTCACCAAATAGAGAATTTGTTAGCCTGGGGACACCAGGACCAGACAGGTGGTACAGGAAAGCAGATTGCGATTGCTGTACAAAGAGGGAACCAAACGGAAAGTAGGGAGCCGATTGGTTTGGCAGGGAGAGGTGGTCCCAAATGCGTTTCTTCAAGTTATAGACGGCATGAAAATAAGGACAGCCTATGATAACACAGTGACCAATGACAGTAGCACAATCCAAGAGTCGTGTGCCCGCCCACTGATAAAAGAACGGCGGGTCAGGCAGAACTTCCCAACAGTTAGTATCAGGATCGTAGCACTCAAATAAACCGGTGTAATCATAGCCGGGAAGCTTTGTAATACAATCCCGATTTGGGGCAATTACGTAGATCTTACCGTAGGCAACAAACACGCAAGGCAACTCCTTTGGGGTATGCATGGATGCAACAGACTGTATTTTTTTTTCGGGATCATTAATGTCAATAACCTGAACTCGACGAGATAGGGTGTCCAACTCAGATGGAGGTGTGTTTTCTTCGACATACCAAGTATTGCCCCCGAAAAAGTAGATTTTAGAGCCAACGTTGACGAAGGCTGACTTGTGCATAGGGCTGCCTGTCTGCAGGGAAGTTAAGGTAGTAATATTTTGTTTGGAATTAGAATCATAAACAATCGTCTGGTCTTCGTCGTGTTTTGATAAATCAAGTGGCGTCCGAATCATGTATATAGAAGAATTCACCTCCTCTGGAAAAGAATGTTCCACGAACAAGCATATAGTTGGTCCCTCTTCCTCACCCGCCACCTTGGAATCGAAAAACACATAAATAAATAAGTCAGAGAATGAGAAACTATCATTTTGATTCAAACTTACGCATAAGAGGACCCGGACTTTACTATTTTTCCCAGTAATCCTGATTATAGAAATCTTATTAATCATCAATAAGTTCATAATAGCGTTGCTAATCTGGGTAAAATTAGATTAGAATATAATAATATTAATACGAATAGTTTTTCATCATAAAATCATCAGAACATGCACGCGGTACCCTTGAACTTTGATGTTTTGCCCAAAATACCCAATTTTTTTATCCGGAAAACTTTAAGAGTCTATAACTCGTGTTTACAAGCTCAGAAAGTGACGATTTTTTTTTCAAATTAATTATTTTTTTGAAACTACGACTTGGAAAAAAAAATTGTTGAGTTTCATAATACATCTTTAAAGTATAGCATAGTTTCATAATATAAGTGGTACAATATTTAGCTTCCTAAGCTTTCTGGTCTTGTGTTCGACAAAAGTTTTGAGTGCAACATCTATTTGATTATAATGCTACCCATCTATTGTAGATAGGTGTGTTCGACAAAAGTTGGTACACATTAATAAGCCTAATAGGGAAATATTTATTAGAGATTCAAGTTTATACTTGCATTTTTTATGAAAATCCCTAATAAACCTACCATTAGGTGGCCAACCTATTTTTTCATCTTTACCCCTCTTTTTTCCACCTTTTTCCTAAATTCTCCATTTTCCTCTAAATTACATTTGGTGAGAGGGAGTATTATCTATATAACCAATTACAAACCCTAATTAAAAAAAAAAATCAATTTGAAGTTCTATAATTAAATTCGTCTTACTCAATTAAGACATCGTCGAATAGATTTGATAGATTTGAGATGTCGTTAGGTTAGAATTAGAGAGAATAAGTGTTAATTGCTTTTTTTTTTGTCAAAAGCGCATAAAATAGCGTAAAAATTAATATATTAAGAAAAATGTGTACTATGAAAGTAAACTACTCCGTACAATTAATTATAACATCTAAATTGTTTTAATCATTCAAAGTCTTACCTCAACCCGACCCGACGTCGCCTGCTTTCTTCTTGACCGCCTACTTCTCGGCATCGCTGTTTGCTCTGCTTTACAAAATAATCTAGGTTTGATACCCTAATTTTCTTTTTTGGGCGCGCAAGAGCGGCATGAATATATAGTACTCCATATAGTTCCACGGGGGCCCCACCGAGCTTTAATAAAGTCGGTTTGTAAAAAACCATTCATTAACCCAAATTGTTATAGGGTGTTGCTCTTTCACATACGGATTTTACTCTTTCACATACGCATTTTACTCTTTTAACCTCTCATTTTCACAATCATTTTTCCATTCTTCCCATTGCCTTGACAAAAACACTTACCAAACCACCCCTACACAGCCACCCTCAACTCCACTACCACTACCAGTATGCGAACTGTCTCTACCGGCGTGCATATCTTCGACTGTCAACTGTCCGAACATCTGTGTGCACACACAGTGACACAACACATTGCCCCTTCGTGCAAGCACAATCCCCACCACTTGCGCGCGACAATTAAACTCCGCCATCTCCGTCTCGCCTTCGAATATCCCCTATACGTTTGACGTGTATGCTGCACTACCGACAAATTAATCACCTGTTACCCATAATAAATTTGAAAACCTTAAATCATTTAACAAAATTACAGTAAAAAAAATAAAAAATTAACTATAAGAACATGTTCGAGTATCTAATTGTAATTCATAAAATGTGTAATTTAAATGCTTTATTGATAGGGATAAAGAGGTAGTACGCATTGCGTTTTCTAAGTATGCAAACCAAATATTTTGGGGGAAAAGTATTCAATGGACGAAGACGAGGATGAATTATGAATTATAATGGGGATCTGAGTATTTTGATTAGATTTCGAGGAAGGAGAAGAGATATAATTTGGGTATTCTTTTGTTATGAGAAAGGGTAGAGGATGGAAAATTTATGAGAAAAAGTATGTGAAAGAGTAAAATGTATATGTGAAAAAGTAACACCGTTGTTATATAAAGCGCCAATTAAGTAGAAGCCCAAATCCTTTCAAAAAAAAAAAGTAGAAGCCCAAATAATCTAATTTTTTTTACAGAAAATAAAAACGGAAAATTCACGTGATAACCCTAAATTTCGCCATTTTGTACGTGATACCCAACTTTTAAAGTTTGTGCACAGGCTACACTTAAGCTTTGATTTTCAAGTATGACGTGTCCTTTTTATCGTTGTTAAAATCTTTAATTGAGCATAAATCATAGATCAGAAATCGAAATTGAACAATTTTTTTTCAATTCATACTTGATTATCTCTCCGAATCTATAATTTTATAAAACAAAAAACGGCCATTCGTAAATTTAAGATCGAAATTACAGTTGATTTAAGGTTCTCGGAAAAATAAAACCCTATAATCGTGAAAAATGTGTTAAAGCTCGTTATTTGAGGCTGAAATCGAACCGGTTGATTCCTGAAATGAGCTCGGACGCGTGATTGAAAAACAGGGAGAAAAAGAAACAGGTTCGGGTACGACCTTCCGAACGGCTGAAATTGAAGTGTATAAATACAAGGTTTTTCGTGATTCCAGGGCCCCGAAATAATTCTCTGGAAATCACATAGAAAGTTCCTCGGGTCAGATAAAGCGGCCACGCAAAGTTTGAGCACCAACGGAAGACATTTGGGGGTGCCGGTGTGCCACAAACCAGCATTCGACGAAACTCGGATTATCGTGAAAAATGTATTAAAACTCGTTATTTGAGGCTGAAATCAAACAGGTTCATTTCTGAAATCGAACAGGTTGATTCCTGAAATGAGTTCGGACGCGTGATTGAAAAATAGGGAGAAAAAGAAACAGGTTCGCACGACCTTCCGAACAGTGAAATTGAAGTGTATAATACACGGTTTTTCGGGATTACAGGGTCCCGGAACAAAATTCTCTGGAAATCACATAGAAAGTTCCTCGGGTCAGATAAAGCGGCAACGCAAAGTTTGAGCACCAACGGAAGACATTTGGGGGTGCCGGTGTGCCACAAACCAACATTCGCCGAAACTCGGATTATCGTGAAAAATGTGTTAAAGCTCGTTATTTGAGACTGAAATCGAACAGGTTGATTCCTGAAATCAAACAGGTTGATTCCTGAAATAAGCTCGGACGCGTGATTGAAAAACAGGGAGAAAAAGAAACATGGTCCGGTACGACCTTCCGAACGGCTGAAATTGAAGTGTATAATACACGGTTTTTCGGGATTCCAGGGTCCCGGAACAAAATTCTCCATAAATCACATAGAAAGTTCCTCGGGTCAGATAAAGCGGCCACGCAAAGTTTGAGCACCAATGGAAGACATTTGGGGGTGCCGGTGTGCCCAAACCAAAGATTCATTTGAAACTCGGATTATCGTGAAAAATGTGTTAAAGCTCGTTATTTGAGGTGAAATCGAACAGGTTGATTCCTGAAATGAGCTCGGACGCGTGATTGAAAAACAGGGAGAAAAAGAAACAGGTTCCGGTACGACCTTCCGAACGGCTGAAATTGAAGTGTATAAATACACGGTTTTTCGGGATTCCGGGGCCCCGAAATAAAATTTTCCGGAAATCACATATAAAGTTCCTCGGGTCAGATAAAGTGGCCACGCAAAGTTTGATCACCAACGGAAGACATTTGGGGGTGCCGGTGTGCCACAAACCAGCATTCGCCGAAACTCGGATTATCGTGAAAAATGTGTTAAAACTCGTTATTTGAGGCTGAAATCGAACAAGTTGATTTCTGAAATTGAACAGGTTGATTCCTGAAATGAGTTCGGACGCGTGATTGAAAAATAGTGAGAAAAAGAAACAGGTTCCGGTACGACCTTCCGAACGGCTGAAATTGAAGTGTATAATACACGGTTTTTCGGGATTCCGGGGTCCCGGAACAAAATTCTCCGATAATCAAATAGAAAGTTCCTCGGGTCAGATAAAGCGGCCACGCAAAGTTTGAGCACCAAGGGAAGACATTTGGGGGTGCCAGTGTGCCACAAACCAACATTCGTCGAAACTCGGATTATCGTGAAAAATGTGTTAAAGCTCGTTATTTGAGACTGAAATCGAACAGGTTGATTCCTGAAATGAGCTCGGACGCGTGATTGAAAAACAGGGAGAAAAAGAAACAGGTCCGTACGAACTTCCGAACGGTGAAATTGAAGTGTATAATACACGGTTTTTCGGGATTCAGGGTCCCAGAACAAAATTCTCTAGAAATCACATAGAAAGTTCCTCGGATCCGATAAAGCGGCCACGCAAAGTTTGAGCACCAACGGAAGATATTTGGGGGTGCGGTGTGCCTACAAACCAAAGATTCGCCGAAACTCGGATTATCGTGGAAAATGTGTTAAAGCTCGTTATTTGAGGTTGAAATCGAACAAAGTTGATTCTGAAATGAGCTCGGACGCGTGATTGAAAAACAGGGAGAAAAAGAAAGAGGTTCCGGTACGACCTTCCGAACGTCTGAAATTGAAGTGTATAAATACACGGTTTTTCGGGATTCCGGGGTCCCGAAATAAAATTCTACCGAAATCACATAGAAAATTCCTCGGGTCAGATAAAGCGGCCACGCAAAGTTTGAGCACCAACTGAAGACATTTGGGGGTGCCGGTGTGCCACAAACCAGCATTGCCGAAACTCGGATTATCGTGAAAAATGTGTTAAAGCTCGTTATTTGAGGCTGAAATCGAACAGGTTGATTCCTGAAATCGAACAGGTTGATTCCTAAAATGAGCTCGGACGCGTGATTGAAAAACAGGGAGAAAAAGAAACAGGTTCGATGCGACCTTCCGAACTTTGAAATTGAAGTGTATAATACACGGTTTTCGGGATTCAAGGGTCCCGGAACAAAATTCTCGGAAATCACATAGAAAGTTCCTCGGGTCAGATAAAGCGGCCACGCAAAGTTTGAGCACCAATGGAAGACATTTGGGGGTGCCGGTGTGCCACAAACCAAAGATTCGCGAAACTCGGATTATCGTGAAAAATGTGTTAAAGCTCGTTATTTGAGGCTGAAATCGAACAGGTTGATTCCTTAAATGAGCTCGGACGCGTGATTGAAAAACAGGGAGGAAAAGAAATAGGTTCCGGTACGACCTTCCGAACGGCTGAAATTGAAGTGTATAACGCGGTTTTTCGGGATTCCGGGGTCCCGAAATAAAATTCTACCGAAATCACATAGAAAATTCCCCGGGTCAGATAAAGCGGCCACGCAAAGTTTGAGCACCAACTGAAGACATTTGGGGGTGCCGGTGTGCCACAAACCAGCATTGCCGAAACTCGGATTATCGTGAAAAATGTGTTAAAGCTCGTTATTTGAGGCAAAAATCGAACAGGTTGATTCCTGAAATGATCCCGTACGCGTGATTGAAAAATAGGGAGAAAAATAAACAGGGTCTGGTACGACCTTCCGAACGGCTGAAATTGAAGTGTATAATACACGGTTTTTCGGGATTCTGGGGTCCCGGAATAAAATTCTCCGGAAATCACATAGAAAGTTCCTCGGGTCAGATAAAGCGGCCACGCAAAGTTTGAACACCAACAGAAGATATTTGGGGGTGCCGGTGTGCCACAAACCAGCATTGCCGAAACTCGGATTATCGTGAAAAATGTGTTAAAGCTTGTTATTTGAGTTTGAAATCGAACAGGTTGGTTCCTGATATCGAACAAGTTGATTTCTGAAATGATCTCGGACGCGTGATTGAAAAACAAGGAGAAAAAGAAACAGGTTCCGTACGACTTTCCGAACGGCTGAAATTGAAGTGTATAATACACGGTTTTTCGGGATTCCGGGGTCCCGGAATAAAATTCTCCGGAAATCACATAGAAAGTTCCTCGGGTCAGATAAAGCGGCCACGCAAAGTTTGAGCACTAACGGAAGACATTTGGGGGTGCCGGTGTGCCACAAACCAGCATTGCCGAAACTCGGATTATCGTGAAAAATGTGTTAAAGCTCGTTATTTGAGGCTGAAATCAAACAGGTTGGTTCCTGAAATCGAACAGGTTGATTCCTGAAATGATCTCGGACGCGTGATTGAAAAACAGGGAGAAAAAGAAACAGGGTCCGGTAAGACCCTCCGAACGGCTGAAATTGAAATGTATAATACAAGGTTTTTCGGGATTCCGGGGTCCCGGAACAAAATTCTCCGAAAATCACATAGAAAGTTCCTCGGGTCAGAGAAAGTGGCCACGCAAAGTTTGAGCACCAACGGAAGACATTTGGGGGTGCCGGTGTGCCACAAACCAGCATTCACCGAAACTCGGATTATCGTGAAAAATGTGTTAAAGCTCGTTATTTGAGGCTGAAATCGAACAGGTTGATTCCTTAAATGAGCTCGGACGCGTGATTGAAAAACAGGGAGAAAAAGAAATAGGTTCCGGTACGACCTTCCGAACGGCTGAAATTGAAGTGTATAACGCGGTTTTTCGGGATTCCGGGGTCCCGAAATAAAATTCTACCGAAATCACATAGAAAATTCCCCGGGTCAGATAAAGCGGCCACGCAAAGTTTGAGCACCAACTGAAGACATTTGGGGGTGCCGGTGTGCCACAAACCAGCATTGCCGAAACTCGGATTATCGTGAAAAATGTGTTAAAGCTCGTTATTTGAGGCTAAAATCGAACAGGTTGATTCCTGAAATCGAACAGGTTGATTCCTGAAATGATCCCGGACGCGTGATTGAAAAACAGGGAGAAAAATAAACGAGTCAGTACGACCTTCCGAGCAGTGAAATTGAAGTGTATAATACACGGTTTTTCGGGATTCTGGGGTCCCGGAATAAAATTCTCCGGAAATCACATAGAAAGTTTCTCGGGTCAGATAAAGCGGCCACGCAAAGTTTGAGCACTAACGGAAGACATTTGGGGGTGCCGGTGTGCCAAAAACCAGCATTGCCGAAACTCTGATTATCGTGAAAAATGTGTTAAAGCTCGTTATTTGAGGCAGAAATCGAACAGGTTGGTTCCTGAAATCGAACAGGTTGATTCCTGAAATGATCTCGGACGCGTGATTGAAAAACAGGGAGAAAAAGAAACACGGGGTCCGATTACGACCTTCCGAACAGTGAAATTGAAGTGTATAATACACACGGTTTTCGGGGTTTCCGGGGTCCCGGAACAAAATTCTCCGGAAATCACATAGAAAGTTCCTCGGGTCAGATAAAGCGGCCACGCAAAGTTTGAACACCAACAGAAGATATTTGGGAGTGCCGGTGTGCCACAAACCAGCATTGCCGAAACTCGGATTATCGTGAAAAATGTGTTAAAGCTTGTTATTTGAGTTTGAAATCGAACAGGTTGGTTCCTGATATCGAACAGGTTGATTTCTGAAATGATCTCGGACGCGTGATTGAAAAACAAGGAGAAAAAGAAACAGGTTCCGTACGACCTTCCGAACGGCTGAAATTGAAGTGTATAATACACGGTTTTTCGGGATTCCGGGGTCCCGGAATAAAATTCTCCGGAAATCACATAGAAAGTTCCTCGGGTCAGATAAAGCGGCCACGCAAAGTTTGAGCACTAACGGAAGACATTTGGGGTGCCGGTGTGCCACAAACCAAAGATTGCCGAAACTCGGATTATCATGAAAAATGTGTTAAAGCTCGTTATTTGAGGCTGAAATCGAACAGGTTGGTTCACGAAATCGAACAGGTTGATTCTGAAATGATCTCGGACGCGTGATTGAAAAACAGGAGAAAAAGAAACAGGGTCCGGTAAGACCTTCCGAACGGTTGAAATTGAAGTGTATATAATACACGGTTTTTCGGGATTAGGGGTCCGGAACAAAATTCTCGAAAATCACATAGAAAGTTCCTCGGGTCAGATAAAGTGGCCACGCAAAGTTTGAGCACCAACGGAAGACATTTGGGGGTGCCGGTGTGCCACAAACCAGCATTCGCCGAAACTCGGATTATCGTGAAAAATGTGTTAAAGCTCGTTATTTGAAGCTGAAATCATACAGGTTGATTTCTGAAATCGAACAGGTTGATTCCTGAAATGATCTCGGACGCGTGATTGAAAAACATGGAGAAAAAATAACAGGGTCTGCTACGACCTTCCGAACGGCTAACATTGAAGTGTATAATACTCGGTTTTTCGGGATTCCGGGGTCCCGGAACAAAAGTCTCCGGAAATCACATAGAAAGTTCCTCGGGTCAGATAAAGCAGCCACGCAAAGTTTGAACAATACCGGAAGACATTTGGGGGTGCCGGTGTGCCACAAACCAGCATTGCCGAAACTCGGATTATCGTGAAAAATGTGTTAAAGCTCGTTATTTGAGGCTGAAATCGAACAGGTTGATTCCTGAAATCGAACAGGTTGATTCCTGAAATGATCTCGGACGCGTGATTGAAAAACAGGGAGAAAAATAAACAGTGTCAGTACGACCTTCGAAGTGAAATTGAAGTGTATAATACACGGTTTTTCGGGATTCCGGGGTCCTGGAATAAAATTCTCCGAAAATCACATAGAAAGTTCCTCGGGTCAGATAAAGCGGGCACGCAAAGTTTGAGCACCAACGGAAGACATTTGGGGGTGCCGGTGTGCCACAAACCAGCATTGCCGAAACTCGGATTATCGTGAAAAATGTGTTAAAGCTCGTTATTTGAGGCTGAAATCGAACAAGTTGATTCCTGAAATGATCTCGGACGCGTGATTGAAAAACAGGGAGAAAAATAAACAGGGTCTGGTACGACCTTCCGAACGGCTGAAATTGAAGTGTATAATACACGGTTTTTCGGGATTCCGGGGTCCCGGAATAAAATTCTCCGAAAATCACATAGAAAGTTCCTCGGGTCAGATAAAGCGGCCACGCAAAGTTTGATCACTAACGGAAGACATTTGGGGGTGCCGGTGTGCCACAAACCAAAGATTCGCGAAACTCGGATTATCGTGAAAAATGTGTTAAAGCTCGTTATTTGAGGCTGAAATCGAACAGGTTGATTCCTGAAATCGAACAGGTTGATTCCTGAAATGATCTCGGACGAGTGATTGAAAAACATGGAGAAAAAATAACAGGGTCTGCTACGACCTTCCGAACGGTTAACATTGAAGTATATAATACTCGGTTTTTCGGGATTCCGGGGTCCCGAAACAAAATTCTCCGGAAATCACATAGAAAGTTCCTTGGGTCAGATAAAGCGGGCACGCAAAGTTTGAGCACCAACGGAAGACATTTGGGGGTGTCGGTGTGCCACAAACCAGCATTCGGCGAAACTCGGATTATCGTGAAAAATGTGTTAAAGCTCGATATTTGAGACTGAAATCGAACAAGTTGATTCCTGAAATGAGCTCGGACGCGTGATTGGAAAACAGGGAGAAAAGAAACAGGGTCCGGCACGACCTTCAGAACGGCTGAAATTGAAGTGTATAATACACGGTTTTTCGGGGATCCGGGGACCCAGAACAAAATTCTCCGGAAATCATATAGAAAGTCCCTCGGGTCAGATAAAGCGGCCACGCAAAGTTTGAGCACCAACAGAAGACATTTGGGGGTGCCGGTGTGCCACAAGCCAGAATTCGCCGAAACTCGGATTATCGTGAAAAATGTGTTAAAGCTCGTTATTTTAGATCGAAATCGAACGGGTTGATTCACGAAATGAGCTCGGACGCGTGATTGGAAAAAGAGAGAAAAAAACAGTTCCGTACGACCTTCCGAACGGCTGAAATTGAAGTGTATAATACACGTTTTTTCAGGATTCTAGGGCCCGGGAACAAAATTCTCCGGAAATCACATAGAAAGTTACTCGGGTCAGATAAAGCGGCCACGCAAAGTTTGAGCACCAACGGAAGACATTTGGGGGTGCCGGTGTGCCACAAACCAAAGATTCACCGAAACTCGGATTATCGTGAAAAATGTGTTAAAGCTCGTTATTTGAGGCTGAAATCGAACAGGTTGATTCCTGAAATGAGCTCGGACGCGTGATTGAAAAACAGGGAGAAAAAGAAACAGGTTCGGGTACGACCTTCCGAACGGCTGAAATTGAAGTGTATAAATACAAGGTTTTTCGGTATTCTGGGGCCCCGAAATAATTCTCCGGAAATCACATAGAAAGTTCCTCGGGTCTGATAAAGCGGCCACGCAAAGTTTGAGCACCAACGGAAGACATTTGGGGGTGCCGGTGTGCCACAAACCAGCATTCGACGAAACTCGGATTATCGTGAAAAATGTATTAAAACTCGTTATTTGAGGCTGAAATCAAACAGGTTGATTTCTGAAATCGAACAGGTTGATTCCTGAAATGAGTTCGGACGCGTGATTGAAAAATAGGGAGAAAAAGAAACAGGTTCCGGTACGACCTTCCGAACGTCTGAAATTGAAGTGTATAATACACGGTTTTTCGGGATTCCAGGGTCCCGGAAAAAATTCTCCGGAAATCACATAGAAAGTTCCTCGGGTCAGATAAAGCGGCAACGCAAAGTTTGAGCACCAACGGAAGACATTTGGGGGTAACGGTGTGCCACAAACCAACATTCGCCGAAACTCGGATTATCGTGAAAAATGTGTTAAAGCTCGTTATTTGAGACTGAAATCGAACAGGTTGATTTCTGAAATCAAACAGGTTGATTCCTGAAATAAGCTCGGACGCGTGATTGAAAAACAGGGAGAAAAAGAAACATGGTCCGGTACGACCTTCCGAACGGCTGAAATTAAAGTGTATAATACACGGTTTTTCGGGATTCCGGGGTCCTGGAATAAAATTCTCCGAAAATCACATAGAAAGTTCTTCGGGTCAGATAAAGCAGCCACGCAAAGTTTGAGCACCAACTAAAGACATTTGGGGGTGCCGGTGTGCCACAAACCAGCATTGCCGAAACTCGGATTATCGTGAAAAATGTGTTAAAGCTCGTTATTTGAGGCTGAAATCGAACAGGTTGATTCCTGAAATCGAACAGGTTGATTCCTGAAATGAGCTCGGACGCGTGATTGAAAAAACAGGAGAAAAAAAACAGGTCAGTACGACCTTCCGAACAGTGCCGAAATTGAAGTGTATAATACACGGTTTCGGGATTCCGGGGTCCCGGAATAAAATTCTCCGGAAATCACATAGAAAGTTCCTCGGGTAAGATAAAGCGGCCACGCAAAGTTTGAGCACTAACGGAAGACATTTGGGGGTGCCGGTGTGCCACAAACCAGCATTCGCCGAAACTCGGATTATCGTGAAAAATGTGTTAAAGCTCGTTATTTGAGGTGAAATCGAACAGTTGATTCCGAAATCGAACAGGTTGATTCTGAAATGAGCTCGGACGCGTGATTGAAAAACAGGGAGAAAAGAAACAGGGTCATTTACGACCTTCGAGAACTTTGAAATTGAAGTGTATAATACACGGTTTTTCGGGATTCGGGGTCCCGGAACAAAATTCTCCGGAAATCACATAGAAAGTCCCTCGGGTCAGATAAAGCGGCCACGCAAAGTTTGAGCACCAACGAGAAGACATTTGGGGTGCTTAGGTGTGCCAAAGATTCGCCGAAACTCGGATTATGGTGAAAAATGTGTTAAAGCTCGTTATTTTAGACTGAAATCGAACAGGTTGATTCCTGAAATGAGCTCGGACGCGTGATTGGAAAACAGGAGAAAAGAAACAGTTCGCACGACCTTCCGAACGGTGAAATTGAAGTGTATATAATACACGGTTTTCAGATTCGGGTCGGGAACAAAATTCTCTCGGAAATCACATAGAAAGTACATCGGGTCGATAAAGCGCCACGCAAAGTTTGAGCACCAACGGAAGACATTTGGGGTGCGGTGTGCCTACAAACCAAAGATTCGCCGAAACTCGGATTATCGTGAAAAATGTGTTAAAGCTCGTTATTTGAGGTGAAATCGAACAGGTTGATTCCAGAAATGAGCTCGGACGCGTGATTGAAAAACGGGGAGAAAAAAAAACAGGTTCCTGACGACCTTCCGAACGGCTGAAATTGAAGTGTATAATACACGGTTTTTCGGGATTCCGGGGTCCCGGAACAAAATTCTCCGGAAATCACATAGAAAGTACCTCGGGTCAGATAAAGCGGCCACGCAAAGTTTGAGCACCAACAGAAGATATTTGGGGGTGCCGGTGTGCCACAAACCAGCATTGCCGAAACTCGGATTATCGTGAAAAATGTGTTAAAGCTCGTTATTTGAGTTTGAAATCGAACAGGTTGGTTCCTGAAAACGAACAGGTTGATTCCTGAAATGAGCTCGGACGCGTGATTGGAAAACAGGGAGAAAAGAAACAGGGTCCGGTACGACCTTCCGAACAGCTGAAATTGAAGTGTATAATACACGGTTTTTCGGGATTCCGGGGTCCCGGAACAAAATTCTCCGGAAATCATATAGAAAGTCCCTCGGGTCAGATAAAGCGGCCACGCAAAGTTTGAGCACCAACAGAAGACATTTGGGGGTGCCGGTGTGCCACAAGCCAGCATTCGCCGAAACTCGGATTATGGTGAAAAATGTGTTAAAGCTCGTTATTTTAGACTGAAATCGAACAGGTTGATTCCTGAAATGAGCTCGGACGCGTGATTGGAAAACAGGGAGAAAAGAAACAGGTTCCGGTACGACCTTCCGAACGGCTGAAATTGAAGTGTATATAATACACGGTTTTGCCAGATTCGTGGTCGGGAACAAAATTCTCGGAAATCACATAGAAAGTACCTCGGGTCAGATAAAGCGGCCACGCAAAGTTTGAGCACCAACGAAAGACATTTGGGGGTGCCGGTGTGCCCAAGCCAAAGATTCGCCGAAACTCGGATTATCGTGAAAAATGTGTTAAAGCTCGTTATTTTAGACTGAAATCGAACAGGTTGATTCCTGAAATGAGCTCGGACGCGTGATTGAAAAACAGGGAGAAAAAATAAACAGGTTAAGCACGACCTTCCGAACGGCTGAAATTAAAGTGTATAATACACGGTTTTTCGGGATTCCAGGGTCCCAGAACAAAATTCTCCGGAAATCACATAGAAAGTTCCTCGGGTCAGATAAAGCGGCCACGCAAAGTTTGAGCACCAACTGAAGACAAATGGGGGTGCCGGTGTGCCACAAACCAGCATTCGCCGAAACTCGGATTATCGTGAAAAATTTGTTAAAGCTCGTTATTTGAGACTGAAATCGAACAGGTTGATTTCTGAAATGAGCTCGGACGCGTGATTGGATAACAGGAAGAAAAAAAAAACAGGGTCCGGTACGACCTTCCGAACGGCTGAAATTGAAGTGTATAATACACGGTTTTTCGGGATTCCGGGGTCCCGGAACAAATTTTTCCGAAAATCACATAGAAAGTTCCTTGGGTCAGATAAAGTGGCCACGCAAAGTTTGAGCACCAACGGAAGACATTTGGGGGTGACGGTGTACCACAAACCAGCATTCGCCGAAACTCGGATTATCGTGAAAAATGTGATAAAGCTCGTTATTTGAGGGTGAAATCGAACAGGTTGATTCCTGAAATGAGCTCGGACGCGTGATTGAAAAACAAGGAGAAAAATAAACAGGGTCCGGTACGACCTTCCGAGCGGCTGAAATTGAAGTGTATAATACACGGTTTTTCGGGATTCCGTGGTCCCGGAAAAAAATTCTCCGGAAATCACATAGAAGTTAGTCGGGACAGATAAAGCGGCCACGCAAATTTTGAGCACCAACGGAAGAAATTTTTGGGTGCCGGTGTGCCACAAACCAGCATTCGCCGAAACTCGGATTATCGTGAAAAATGTGTTAAAGCTCGTTATTTGAGGCTGAAATCCAACAGGTTGATTCCTGAAATCGAACAGGTTGATTCCTGAAATGAGCTCGGATGCGTGATTAAAAAGCAGGGAGAAAAAGAAACAGGGTCTGGTACGACCTTCCGAACGGCTGAAATTGAAGTGTATATAATAGACGGTTTTTCGGGATTCCGGGGTCCCGGAAATCACATAGAAAGTTTCTCGGGTCAGATAAAGCGGCCACGCAAATTGTGAGCACCAACGGAAGACATTTGGGGGTGCCGGTGTGCCACAAACCAACATTCGCCGAAACTCGGATTATCGTGAAAAATGTGTTAAGGCACGTTATTTGAGGCTGAAATTGAACAGGTTGATTCCTGAAATCGAACAAGTTGATTCCTGAAATGAGCTCGAACGCGTGATTGAAAAACAAGGAGAAAAAGAAACAAGTTCCGGTACGACCTTCCGAACGGCTGAAATTGAAGTGTATAATACACGGGTTTTTCGGGATTCCGGGGCCCTGGAATAAAATTTTCAGGAAATCACATAGAAAGTTCCTTGGGTCAGATAAAGCGGCCACCCAAAGTTTGAGCACCAACGGAAGACATATTGGGGTGCCGTTGTGCCACAAACCAGCATTCTTCGAAACTCGGATTATCGTGAAAAATGTGTTAAAACTCGTTATTTGAGGCTGAAATCGAACAGGTTGATTCCTGAAATCGAACAGGTTGATTCCTGAAATCGAACACGTTGATTCCTGAAATGAGCTCGGACGCGTGATTGAAAAACAGGGAGAAAAAAAACAGGTTCGAGACGACCTTCCGAATTTGAAATTGAAGTGTATTATAATACACGGTTTTTCGGAATTCCGGGGTCCCAGAACAAAATTCTACGGAAATCACATAGAAAGTTCCTCGGGTTAGATAAAGCGGCCACGCAAAGTTTGAGCACCAACAGAAGACATTTGGGGGTGCCGGTGTGCCACAAGCCAGCATTCGCCGAAACTCGGATTATCGTGAAAAATGTGTTAAAGCTCGTTATTTTAGACTGAAATCGAACAGGTTGATTCCTGAAATGAGCTCGGACGCGTGATTGGAAAACAGGGAGAAAAGAAACAGATTCCGGTACGACCTTCCGAACAGTTGAAATTGAAGTGTATAATACACGGTTTTTCGGGATTCCGGGGTCCCGGAACAAAATTCTCCGGAAATCACATAGAAAGTTCCTCGGGTCAGATAAAGCGGCCACGCAAAGTTTGAGCACCAACAGAATACATTTGGGGGTGCCGGTGTGCCACAAGCCAGCATTCGCCGAAACTCGGATTATCATGAAAAATGTGTTAAAGCTCGTTATTTGAAACTGAAATCGAACAGGTTAATTCCAGAAATGAGCTCGGACGCGTGGATCGAAAAAAACAGGGGAGAAAAGAAACAGTGGTCCGCACGACCTTCCGAACGGCTGAAATTGAAGTGTATAATACACGGTTTTTCGGGATTGCGGGGTCCCGGAACAAAATTCTCCGGAAATCACATAGAAAGTTCCTTGGGTCAGATAAAGCGGACACGCAAAGTTTGAGCACATACGGAAAACATTTGGGGGTGCCGCTGTGCCACAAACAAGCATTCGCCGAAACTCGGATTATTGTGAAAAATGTGATAAAGCTCGTTATTTGAGGGTGAACTCGAACAGGTTGATTCCTGAAATCGAACAGGTTGATTCCTAAAATGAGCTCGGACGCGTGATTAAAAACGAGGAGAAAAAGAAACAGGTCAGACGACCTTCCGAGCATCTGAAATTGAAGTGTATAATACACGGTTTTTCGGGATTCCGGGGTCCCGGAACAAAATTCTCCGGAAATCACATAGAAAGTTCCTCGGGTCAGATAAAGCAGTCACGCAATGTTTGAGCACCAACGGAACACATTTGGGGGTGCCGGTGTGCCACAAACCAGCATTCGCCGAAACTCGGATTATCGTGATAAATGTGTTAAAGCTCGTTATTTGAGGCTGAAATCGAACAGGTTGATTCATGAAATCGAACAGGTTGATTCCTGAAATGAGCTCGGACGCGTGATTGAAAAACAGGAAGAAAAAGAAACAGGGTCCGGTACGACCTTCCGAACGGCTGAAATTGAAGTGTATAATACACGGTTTTTCGGGATTCCGGGGTCCCGGAACAAAATTTGCCGGAAATCACATAGAAAGTTCCTCGGGTCAGATAAATCAGTCAGGTAATGTTTGAGCACCAACGAAACACATTTGGGGGTGCCGGTGTGCCACAAACCAGCATTCGCCGAAACTCGGATTATCGTGATAAATTTGTTAAAGCTCGTTATTTGAGGCTGAAATCGAACAGGTTGGTTCCTGAAATCGAACAGGTAGATTCCTGAAATGATCTCGGACGTGTGATTGAAAAACAGGGAGAAAAAGAAATAGGGTCCGGTACGACCTTCCGAACGGCTGAAATTGAAGTCTATAATACACGGTTTTTCGGGATTCCGGGGTCCCGGAAAAAAATTCTCCGGAAATCACATAGAAAGTTCCTCGAGTTAGATAAAGCGGCCACGCAAAGTTTGAGCACCAGCAGAAGACATTTGGGGGTGCCGGTGTGCCACAAGCCAGCATTCGCCGAAACTCGGATTATCGTGAAAAATGTGTTAAAGCTCGTTATTTTAGACTGAAATCGAACAGGTTGATTCCTGAAATGAGCTCGGACGCGTGATTGAAAAACAGGGAGAAAAAAAAGATTCGGTACGACCTTCCGAATGAAATTGAAGTGTATAATACACGGTTTTCGGGATTTCGGGGTCCTGGAAAAAAATTCTCCGGAAATCACATAGAAAGTTCCTCGGGTCAGATAAAGCGGCCACGCAAAGTTTGAGCACCAACAGAAGACATTTGGGGGTGCGGTGTGCCACAAGCCAAAGCATTCGCGAAACTCGGATTATCGTGAAAAATGTGTTAAAGCTCGTTATTTGAAATCGAAATCGAACAGTTAATTCTGAAATGAGCTCGGACGCTTGATCGGAAAACAGGGAGAAAAGAAACAGGGTCCGTACGACCTTCCGAACGGTGAAATTGAAGTGTATATACACGGTTTTTCGGGATTCGGGGTCCCGGAACAAAATTCTCCGGAAATCACATAGAAAGTTCCTTGGGTCAGATAAAGCGGCCACGCAAAGTTTGAGCACCAACGGAAGACATTTGGGGGTGCCGGTGTGCCACAAACAAGCATTCGCCGAAACTCGGATTATTGTGAAAAATGTGATAAAGCTCGTTATTTGAGGGTGAAATCGAACAGGTTGATTCCTGAAATCGAACAGGTTGATTCCTGAAATGAGCTCGGACGCGTGATTGAAAAACAGGGAGAAAAAGAAACAGGATCCGGTACGACCTTCCGAACGGCTGAAATTGAAGTGTATAATACACGGTTTTTCGGGATTCCGGGGTCCCGGAACACAATTCTCCGGAAATCACATAGAAAGTTCCTCGGGTCAGATAAATCAGTCACGCAATGTTTGAGCACCAACGAAACACATTTGGGGGTGCCGGTGTGCCACAAACCAGCATTCGCCGAAACTCGGATTATCGTGATAAATGTGTTAAATCTCGTTATTTGAGGCTGAAATCGAACAGGTTGATTCCTGAAATGAGCTCGGACGCGTGATTGAAAAACAGGGAGAAAAAGAAACAGGTTCCGGTACGACCTTCCGAATGGCCGAAATTGAAGTGTAATACACGGTTTTTCGGGATTCCGGGGTCCCGGAATAAAATTCTACGGAAATCACATAGAAAGTTCCTCGGGTCAGATAAAGCGGCCACGCAAAGTTTGAGCACCAACGGAAGACATTTGGGGGTGTAGGTGTGCCACAAACCAGCATTCGCCGAAGCTCGGATTATCGTGAAAAATGTGTTAAAGCTCGTTATTTGAGGCTGAAATCGAACAGGTTGATTCCTGAAATCGAACAGGATGATTCCTGAAATGAGCTCGGACGCGTTATTGAAAAACGGGGAGAAAAAGAAACAGGTTCTGGTACGACCTTCCGAACAGCTGAAATTGAAGTGTATATAATACACGGTTTTTCGGGATTCCGGGGCCCCGGAATAAAATTCTCCGGAAATCACTTAAAAAGTTCCTCGGGTCAGATAAAGCGGCCACGCAAAGTTTGAGCACTAACGGAAGACATTTGGGGGTGCCGGTGTGCCACAAACCAGTATTCGACGAAACTCGGATTATCGTGAAAAATGTGTTAAAGCTCGTTATTTGAGGCTGAAATCGAACAGGTTGATTCCCGAAATCGAACACGTAGATTTATGAAATGAGCTCGGACGCGTGATTGAAAAACAGGGATACAAAGAAACAGGTTTCGATACGAACTTCCGAACGGCTAAAATTGAAGTGTATAATACACGGTTTTTCGGGATTCCGGGGTCCCGGAATAAAATTCTCCGGAAATCACATAGAAAGTTCCTCGGGTCAGATAAAGCGGCCACGCAAAGTTTGAGCACCAACGGAAGACATTTGGGGTGCGGTGTGCACAAACCAAGATTGCCGAAACTCGGATTATCGTGAAAAATGTGTTAAAGCTCGTTATTTTAGGCTGAAATCGAACAGGTTGATTCCTGAAATCAAACAGGTTGATTCCTAAAATGATCTCGGACGCGTGATTGAAAAACAGGGAGAAAAAGAAACAGGGTCTGATACGACCTTCCGAACGGCTGAAATTGAAGTGTAATAATACACGGTTTTTCGGGATTCCGGGGTCCCGGAATAAAATTCTTCGGAAATCACATAGAAAGTTCCTCGGTTAGATAAAGCGGCCATGCAAAGTTTGAGCACCAACGGAAGACATTTGGGGGTGCCGGTGTGCCACAAACCAGCATTGCCGAAACTCGGATTATCGTGAAAAATGTGTTAAAGCTCGTTATTTGAGGTCGAAATCGAACAGGTTGATTCCGAAATCGAACAGTTGATTCTGAACCGATCTCGGACGCGTGGATCGAAAAAACAGGAGAAAAAGAAACAGGGCCTGGTACGACCTTCCGAACGGCTGAAATTGAAGTGTATAATACACGGTTTTTCGGAATTCCGGGGTCCCGGAATAAAATTATCCGAAAATCACCTAGAAAGTTCCTCGGGTCAGATAAAGCGGCCACGCAAAGTTTGATCACCAACGGAAGACATTTGGGGGTGCCGGTGTGCCACAAACCAGCATTGCCGAAACTTGGATTATCGTGAAAAATGTGTTAAAGCTCGTTATTTGAGGCTGAAATCGAACAGGTTGATTCCTGAAATCGAACAGGTTTATTCATGAAATGATCTCGGACGCGTGATTGAAAAACAGGAAGAAAAAGAAACAGTGGTCCGCACGACCTTCCGAACGGTCGAATGAAGTGTATAATACACGGTTTTTGGGATTCGGAGTCCCGAACGAAATTCTCCGGAAATCACATAGAAAGTTGCTCGGGTCAGATAAAGCGGCCACGCAAAGTTTGAGCACCAACAGAAGACAAATGGGGGTGCCTTGTGCCACAAACCAAAGATACGCGAAACTCGGATTATCGTGAAAAATGTGTTAAAGCTCGTTATTTGAGGCCGAAATCGAACAGGTTAATTCTGAAATGAGCTCGGACGCGTGATTGGATAACGGGAAGAAAAAAACAGGTCCGTACGACCTTCCGAACTACATTTGAAATTGAAGTGTATAATACACGGTTTTTCGGGATTCCGGGTCCCGGAACAAAATTCTCCGGAAATCACATAGAAAGTTCCTCGGGTCCAGATAAAGCAGTCACGCAATGTTTGAGCACCAACGAAACACATTTGGGGGTGCCGGTGTGCCACAAACCAAAGATTCGCGAAACTCGGATTATCGTGATAAATGTGTTAAAGCTCGTTATTTGAGGCTGAAATCGAACAGGTTGATTCCTGAAATGAGCTCGGACGTGTGATAGAAAAAAAAGTTGAAAAAGAAACGGGTTCCGGTACGACCTTTCGAACGGCTGAAATTGAAGTGTATAATACACGGTTTTTCGGGATTCCGGGGTCCCGGAATAAAATTCTCCGGAAATCACATAGAAAGTTCCTTGGGTCAGGTAAAGCGGCCACGCAAAGTATGAGCACCAACGGAAGACATTTGGGGGTGCCGGTGTGCCACAAACAAGCATTCGCCGAAACTCGGATTATTGTGAAAAATGTGATAAAGCTCGTTATTTGAGGGTGAAATCGAACAGGTTGATTCCTGAAATGAGCTCGGACGCGTGATTGAAAAACAGGGAGAAAAAGAAACAGGTTCCGGTACGACCTTCCGAACGGCTGAAATTGAAGTGTAATACACGGTTTTTCGGGATTCCGGGGTCCCGGAATAAAATTCTACGGAAATCACATAGAAAGTTCCTCGGGTCAGATAAAGCGGCCACGCAAAGTTTGAGCACCAACGGAAGACATTTGGGGGTGTAGGTGTGCCACAAACCAGCATTCGCCGAAGCTCGGATTATCGTGAAAAATGTGTTAAAGCTCGTTATTTGAGGCTGAAATCGAACAGGTTGATTCCTGAAATCGAACAGGATGATTCCTGAAATGAGCTCGGACGCGTTATTGAAAAACGGGGAGAAAAAGAATCAGGTTCTGGTACGACCTTCCGAACGGCTGAAATTGAAGTGTATATAATACACGGTTTTTCGGGATTCCGGGGCCCCGGAATAAAATTCTCCGGAAATCACTTAAAAAGTTCCTCGGGTCAGATAAAGCGGCCACCCAAAGTTTGAGCACCAACGGAAGACATTTGGAGGTGCCGGTTTGCCACAAACCAGTATTCGCCGAAACTCGGATTATCGTGAAAAATGTGTTAAAGCTCGTTATTTGAGGATGAAATCGAACAAGGTTGATTCCTGAAATCGAACAGGTTGACTCCTTAAATGAGCTCGGATGCGTGATTGAAAAACAGGGAGAAAAAGAAACAGGTTCCGGTACGACCTTCCGAACGGCTGAAATTGAAGTGTATAATACACGGTTTTTCGGGATTCAGGGGTCCCGGAATAAAATTCTCCGGAAATCACATAGAAAGTTCCTCGAGTCAGATAAAGCGGCCACGCAAAGTTTGAGCACCAACGGAAGACATTTGGGGGTGCCGGTGTGCCACAAACCAGCATTGCCGAAACTCGGATTATCGTGAAAAATGTGTTAAAGCTCGTTATTTGAGGCTGAAATCGAACAGGTTGATTCCTGAAATCGAACAGGTTGATTCCTGAACTGATCTCGGACGCGTGACTGAAAAACAGGGAGAAAAAGAAACAGGGCCTGGTACGACCTTCCGAACGGCTGAAATTGAAGTGTATAATACACGGTTTTTCGGGATTCCGGGGTCCCGGAATAAAATTATCCGGAAATCACCTAGAAAGTTCCTCGGGTCAGATAAAGCGGCCACGCAAAGTTTGATCACCAACGGAAGACATTTGGGGGTGCCGGTGTGCCACAAACCAGCATTGCCGAAACTCGGATTATCGTGAAAAATGTGTTAAAGCTCGTTATTTGAGGCTGAAATCGAACAGGTTGATTCCTGAAATCGAACAGGTTTATTCATGAAATGATCTCGGACGCGTGATTGAAAAACAGGGAGAAAAAGAAACAGGGTCCGGTACGACCTTCCGAACGGCTGAATCTGAAGTGTATAATACACGGTTTTTCGGGATTCCGGAGTCCCGGAACGAAATTCTCCGGAAATCACATAGAAAGTTGCTCGGGTCAGATAAAGCGTCCACGCAAAGTTTGAGCACCAACAGAAGACAAATGGGGGTGCCGGTGTGCCACAAACCAGCATACGCCGAAACTCGGATTATCGTGAAAAATGTGTTAAAGCTCGTTATTTGAGACTGAAATCGAACAGGTTAATTTCTGAAATGAGCTCGGACGCGTGATTGGATAACAGGAAGAAAAAAAACAGGGTCCGGTACGACCTTCCGAACGGCTGAAATTGAAGTGTATAATACACGGTTTTTCGGCATTCCGGGGTCCCGGAACAAAATTCTCTGAAAATCACATAGAAAGTTCCTCGGGTCAGATAAAGCAGTCACGCAATGTTTGAGCACCAACGAAACACATTTGGGGGTGCCGGTGTGCCACAAACCAGCATTCGCCGAAACTCGGATTATCGTGATAAATGTGTTAAAGCTCGTTATTTGAGGCTGAAATCGAACAGGTTGATTCCTGAAATGAGCTCGGACGTGTGATAGAAAAACAAGTTGAAAAAGAAACGGGTTCCGGTACGACCTTTCGAACGGCTGAAATTGAAATGTATAATACACGGTTTTTCGGGATTTCGGGGTCCCGGAAAAAAATTCTCCGGAAATCACATAGAAGTTCCTCGGGATAGATAAAGCGGCCACGCAAATTTTGAGCACCAACGGAACACATTTGGGGGTGCCGGTGTGCCATAAACCAGCATTCGCCGAAACTCGGATTATCGTGATAAATGTGTTAAAGCTCGTTATTTGAGGCTGAAATCGAACAGGTTGATTCCTGAAATCGAACAGGTTGATTCCTGAAATGAGCTCGGACGCGTGATTAAAAACAGGAGAAAAAGAAAAGTGGTCCGTGACGACCTTCCGAACGGCTGAAATTGAAGTGTATTATAATACACGGTTTTTCGGAATTCCGGGGTCGCGGAATAAAATTCTCCGGAAATCACATAGAAAACTCCTCGTGTCAGATAAAGCGGCCTCGCAAAGTTTGAGCACCAACGGAAGACATTTGGGGGTGCCGGTGTGCCACAAACAAGCATTCGCCGAAACTCGGATTATTGTGAAAAATGTGATAAAGCTCGTTATTTGAGGGTGAAATCGAACAGGTTGATTCCTGAAATTGAACAGGTTGATTCCTGAAATGAGCTCGGACGCGTGATTAAAAAACTGGGAGAAAAAGAAACAGGGTCCGGTACGACCTTCCGAGCGGCTGAAATTGAAGTGTATAATACACGGTTTTTCGGCATTCCGGGGTCCCGGAACAAAATTCTCCGGAAATCACATAGAAAGTTCCTCGGGTCAGATAAAGCAGTCACGCAATGTTTGAGCACCAACGGAACACATTTGGGGGTGCCGGTGTGCCACAAACCAGCATTCGCCGAAACTCGGATTATCGTGAAAAATGTGTTAAAGCTCGTTATTTGAGGTCGAAATCGAAAGTTGATTCCTAAAATCGAAAGTTGATTCTGAAATGAGCTCGGATGCGTGATTAAAAACAGGAGAAAAAGAAACAGGGTCCGGTGACGACCTTCCGAACTACTGAAATTGAAGTGTTTAATACACGGTTTTTCGGGATTCCGGGGTCCGGAAACAAAATTCTCCGGAAATCACATAGAAAGTTCCTCGGGTTAGATAAAGCAGTCACGCAAAGTTTGAGCACCAACGGAATACATTTGGGGGTGCCGGAGTGCCACAAGCCAGCATTCGCCGAAACTCGGATTATCGTGAAAAATGTGTTAAAGCTCGTTATTTTAGACTGAAATCGAACAGGTTGATTCCTGAAATGAGCTCGGACGCGTGATTGGAAAACAGGGAGAAAAGAAACAGATTCCGGTACGACCTTCCGAACATCTGAAATTGAAGTGTATAATACACGGTTTTTCGGGATTCCGGAGTCCCGGAACAAAATTCTCCGGAAATCACATAGAAAGTTCATCGGGTCAGATAAAGCGGCCACGCAAAGTTTGAGCTAACAGAAGACATTTGGGGGTGCCGGTGTGCCACAAGCCAGCATTCGCCGAAACTCGGATTATCGTGAAAAATGTGTTAAAGCTCGTTATTTGAGACTGAAATCGAACAGGTTAATTCCTGAAATAAGCTCGGACGCGTGATTGGAAAACAGGGAGAAAAGAAACAGGGTCCGGTACGACCTTCCGAACGGCTGAAATTGAAGGGCATAATACACGGTTTTTCGGGATTGCGGGGTCCCGGAACAAAATTCTCCGGAAATCACATAGAATGTTCCTTGGGTCAGATAAAGCGGCCACGCAAAGTTTGAGCACCAACGGAAGACATTTGGGGGTGCCGGTGTGCCACAAACCAGCATTCGCTGAAACTCGGATTATCGTGAAAAATGTAATAAAGCCCGTTATTTGAGGCTGAAATCGAACAGGTTGATTTCCGAAATCGAACAGTCGATTCTGAAATGAGCTCGGACGCGTGATTAAAAAAAAACAGGGAGAAAAAGAAACAGTGGTCCGTACGACCTTCCGATGGTGAAATTGAAGTGTATAATACACGGTTTTTCGGGATTCCGGGGTCCCGGAACAAAATTATCCGGAAATCACATAGAAAGTTCCTCGGGTCAGATAAAACAGTCACGCAATGTTTGATCACCAACGGAACACATTTGGGGGTGCCGGTATGCCACAAACCAACATTTGCCGAAACTCGGATTATCGTGATAAATGTGTTAAAACTCGTTATTTGAGGCTGAAATCGAACAGGTTGATTCCTGAAATCGAACAGGTTGATTCCTGAAATGAGCTCGGACGCGTGATTGAAAAACAGGGAGAAAAAGAAACAGTGGTCGATTGCACGACCTTCCGAACGGCTGAAATTGAAGTGTATAATACACGGTTTTTCGGGATTCCGGGGTCCCGGAACAAAATTCTCCGGAACTCACATAGAAAGTTCCTCGGGTCAGATAAAGCAGTCACGCAATGTTTGAGCACCAACGAAACACATTTGGGGGTGCCGGTGTGCCACAAACCAGCATTCGCCGAAACTCGGATTATCGTGATAAATGTGTTAAAGCTCGTTATTTGAGGCTGAAATCGGACAGGTTGATTCCTGAAATGAGCTCGGACGTGTGATAGAAAAACAGGTAGAAAAAGAAACGGGTTCCGGTACGACCTTTCGAACGACTGAAATTGAAGTGTGTAATACACTGTTTTTCGAAATTCCGGGGTCCCGGAATAAAATTCTCCGGAAATCACATAGAAAGTACCTCGGGTCAGACAAAGCGGCCACGCAAAGTTTGAGCACCAACGGAAGATATTTGGGTGTGCCGGTCTGCCACAAACCAGCATTCGCCGAAACTCGGATTATCTTGAAAAATGTGTTAAAGCTCGTTATTTGAGGCTTAAATCGAACAGGCTGATTCCTGAAATAAGCTCGGACGCGTGATTGGAAAACAGGGAGAAAAGAAACAGGGTCCGGTACGACCTTCCGAACGGCTGAAATTGAAGTGCATAATACACGGTTTTTCGGGATTGCGGGGTCCCGGAACAAAATTCTCCGGAAATCACATAGAAAGTTCCTTGGGTCAGATAAAGCGGCCACGCAAAGTTTGAGCACCAACGGAAGACATTTGGGGGTGCCGGTGTGCCACAAACAAGCATTCGCCGAAACTCGGATTATTGTGAAAAATGTAATAAAGCTCGTTATTTGAGGGTGAAATCGAACAGGTCGATTCCTGAAATCGAACAGGTCGATTCCTGAAATGAGCTCGGACGCGTGATTAAAAAAAACAGGGAGAAAAAGAAACAGGGTCCGGTACGACCTTCCGAGCGGCTGAAATTGAAGTGTATAATACACGGTTTTTCGGGATTCCGGGGTCCCGGAACAAAATTCTCCGGAAATCACATAGAAAGTTCCTCGGGTCAGATAAAACAGTCACGCAATGTTTGATCACCAACGGAACACATTTGGGGGTGCCGGTATGCCACAAACCAACATTTGCCGAAACTCGGATTATCGTGATAAATGTGTTAAAGCTCGTTATTTGAGGCTGAAATCGAACAAGGTTGATTCTGAAATCGAACAAGGTTGATTCTGAAATGAGCTCGGACGCGTGATTGAAAAACAGGGAAAAAAAGAAACAGGTCCGATTGACGACCTTCCGAACTAGGTGAAATTGAAGTGTATAATACACGGTTTTTGGGATTAGGGGTCCCGGAACTAAATTCTCCGGAACTCACATAGAAAGTTCCTCGGGTCGATAAAGCAATCACGCAATGTTTGAGCACCAACGAAACACATTTGGGGTGCGGTGTGCCACAAACCAGCATTCGCCGAAACTCGGATTATCGTGATAAATGTGTTAAAGCTCGTTATTTGAGGCTGAAATCGAACAGGTTGATTCCTGAAATGAGCTCGGACGCGTGATAGAAAAACAGGTAGAAAAAGAAACGGGTTCCGGTACGACCTTTCGAACGACTGAAATTGAAGTGTGTAATACATGTTTGTTTTTGAATTCGGGTCCCGAATAAAATTCTCCGGAAATCACATAGAAAGTACCTCGGGTCAGATAAAGCGGCCACGCAAAGTTTGAGCACCAACGGAAGATATTTGGGTGTGCGGTCACACAAACCAAAGATTCGCCGAAACTCGGATTATCTTGAAAAATGTGTTAAAGCTCGTTATTTGAGGCTTAAATCGAACAGGTTGATTCCTGAAATGAGCTCGGACGCGTGATTGAAAAACAGGGAGAAAAAGAAACAGGTTCCGGTACGACCTTCCGAACGGCTGAAATTGAAGTGTGTAATACACGGTTTTTCGGGATTCCGGGGTCCCGGAATAAAATTCTACGGAAATCACATAGAAAGTTCCTCGAGTCAGATAAAGCGGCCACGCAAAGTTTGAGTACCAACGGAAGACATTTGGGGGTGTAGGTGTGCCACAAACCAGCATTCGCCGAAGCTCGGATTATCGTGAAAAATGTGTTAAAGCTCGTTATTTGAGGCTGAAATCGAACAGGTTGATTCCTGAAATCGAACAGGATGATTCCTGAAATGAGCTCGGACGCGTTATTGTAAAACAGGGAGAAAAAGAAACAGGTTCTGGTACGACCTTCCGAACGGCTGAAATTGAAGTGTATATAACGCAAGACTCGTAGGACAGCATCCATGTGCTCCTTTCGTGGAGCGTGAACAAATTGCGACAATATATGCACCGCATAAACTAAATCAGGCCTCGTGATGGTTAAATAGAGAAGACGACCAACTAACCTTCGAAACTTTATTGGCTCCTTGAGTAAATATCCATCAGCTAGTGCTAAATTATGGTTTGGTTGAATAGGAGTTCCAATTGGCTTTGCTCCTTCCATCCCTCCATCTTTAACAATTTCCATTGCATACTTTCGCCGACTCGGGAATAAACCCCTCGGTCCGGATGCTACTTGATGCCCAAGAAGTAGCGGATGCGGCAAGATCCTTGATCCCAAAGCTTCTATCAAGGAAAGCTTTGAGTCGAGTGCATGCCTCGTCATTGTCACTGACGATGATCATATCGTCGACATAAACCAATACACCAAGAAATACACCATTTTGATTATATGTAAATAATGAGTAATCGGCAAGAGACTGAACAAACCCATATTTCTTCAATGAATCGGCTAATTTTGCAAACCAATTTCTCGAGGCTTGCTTCAAACCGTATAATGACTTCAACAGTCGGCATAACTTATTCGGTCCATGTGATTTGAAGCCTTGTGGAAGTCGCATATACACCTCTTCATCTAAATCTCCGTGAAGAAATGCATTGTTCACGTCCAACTGTGCGATAGACCATCCTTTCTGTAAGGCAACGGTCAACAGGCACCGTACACTAGTCATCTTAGCAACCGGCACAAACGTTTCATGATAATCAACACCTTCGATTTGGGTGAAACCCTGTGCTACCAAGCGCGCTTTATAGCGCTCGATTGTACCATCTGCCTTGTATTTCACCTTATATACCCATTTGCATCCGATTGCTCGCTTTCCCACCGGTAAATCAACAATCCTCCAAGTGCCATTAGTTTCCAGCGCATTAATTTCTTTGGACATTGCTTCTCGCCATTCTGCTTTTGTGGCCGCTTCGAAATAATTTCGAGGTTCCTGTACTTCATCAATTGCAGCTAGGAAACATTTGTGAGCATTAGAAAAACAATTGTCTGCAACATAATTATCTATCGGATAACGGGTACCTTTCTTACGGGCTGGCGATTGGACGGATTGAGCTTGATGTGTGGGGTTTATTATCCGGGTTGATTTGCACAAATAATCTTTCTTCCAGGCGGGCTCAAATTTCTCACGTGCACCTCGTCCCATGGGCACGTTTTGGTCTGTTCGATCCTTTGGTTGTTCATCAACCCGCTCGTCTCGGGCCGCTCATCAAATTCTTGTGTTTCGGGCTATCTACGTTCTCATCTTCCCTCTCGTTATCATGCCCCTCATCTCCCATATTCACGTTGTCCATCTCATCTCCCATATTCACGTTGTCCATTTGGTCATTAATTGTGGGTTCATCACTGTTGGTATAGTCAATGCTCAATTGGTTTTGTGGGCTGGTATCTTTATTAGTAATTCCTAAAGGAAAAATATTTTCATAGAAAATCACATCTCGCGACTCATAAATGGTGTGTCGAGTGGGGTCATAGACTTTCCAACCCTTTTTACCATGAGGATATCCTATAAAAATACATCGCTTACCCCTTTCATGAAATTTGTCCTTTGGTTTGTCTTTGCTATGGGCGTAACAAAGACAACCAAAAACACGTATATTATCAAGAACGGGTTTGTCTTTGTGCAATAATTCATAAGGAGTGAGGCCATTGAGTATGCGAGTGGGTGTCCGATTAATTAAATATCTGCAGATTAAGACACATTCCCCCAAAATTTGATGGGAGTTCCGCACTGAAAACGTAGTGCACGAGCTTTTTCTAAGATGTGCCGATGCTTACGTTCTACCCTCCCGTTTTGTTGAGGGGTGTCTACATTACTAGTCTGAAAAATAATCCCATGCTCATTATAATATTCTTTCATAGTTCCCGAAAGGAATTCGGTTCCATTATCACTTTGGATAACCTTAACTTGTTTTCCAAATTGTGTTACGATCATCCGGAGAAATTTTTCAATAGTTGGCTTACTTCCCTTTATCTTTCATAAGGTAGACTCATACGCCCCTACTATAGTCGTCTACTATAGTCAAAAAATAATGGGCTCCGACAAACCGCTTCGTGCTATATTTACCCCAAATGTCGCAATGAATTAAAGCAAACAAGTCAAGACTTCTTTTATTATTCAACTTAAAAATTGACCGTGTTTGTTTAGCACGACAGCACGAATCACAAACATCATCAAAATTCCAGGATAAGTTTTTGCCAACTAAATTAGAAAAGGAAGGTAATATACTATGAGATGGGTGACCAAGTCTCCTGTGCCATAGTCGTCCATCATTGCTTGCGTGTGTCCTTGCAACGACCCTACGACCCAGCTTCAGGTAATAAACCCCATCCTTGTGCTCACCCCGTCCAATCGTCGTCTTCGTAGATTGGTCCTGTATATCACAATAGGTAGGATAAAATGTTACAATACAATTATTTTCCTCAATTAAGTGTTGTATCGAAATTAAGTCGCAATTTAAACTTGGCACAAACAAGACATCTTTTAGAATGAAATCATCATTCAGAACCACTTCTCCATGTTCTTGTGCTATGATAGTTGTTCCATTGGGTAAAGAAACCGTGGATGACACGCCTTTCCTCACATTTGTGAGCAATTCTCGCTTTCCCGTCATGTGGTGCGATGCACCACTGTCTAATAGCCAATTACTAATAAGTTTATCTGCATTACCTTTGAGTGTCTGACTACCTTCAGATTTGCTCATCAAAAAACTTCTTATTAGAGTCATTTCTTGTTCCGTAAAGCCTTGCTTATTCGACTCATTCTCAGTTGTTGTGGCTGCATTAGCCGTCTGCTGCTGCGTGCCTCCCTGTCCTCTGCCTCCACGACCATAGCCTCGTCGTCCTCTTCGACCTCTGCCCCGTCCACTAAAGGGTGCTCTCTCGGGATATTTTTCCCAACAATTGTCCTCCGTATGATACCACTTTTTGCAGACCGCTCATCGTGGAGGTTCGAATTCCCCTGTTTCTTTAGCACGTCCTCGGTCTTCTCCCTTTTGATTTTTTCACCGCCATGGCTGCATCGTTTATTTCTTCTCTCAGCTTTGTCACGGTCCTGTGTCTTTCTTCTCTTAATACCAGGGCATATCCTCTGCTAAGGGAAGTAATTTCATCCTCCATTAGCATATTTGTGCGGATGTTGCCGTAGAGACTCGTATCGAGTCCCATAAGAAATTGGTGAACTTTCTCCTAATCCCGCTCTTTGGTCAGTGCTGCCGCGGCTCCACAGGTGCATTGAGGTACATGACTGTAGTTTCCTAGCTCATCCCAAATTGCCTTCAAACGAGTGTAATATCCAACAACCGACTGATTCTTCGCTTGTTTACACTCGTTCAATTCTCCCTTCAATTGGTGCACACGGGGCGCGTTACCATTTGAGTAACGTTCTTTAAGCTCTTTCCAGATTTCCATTACGGTTCCTGAAAACGTAATGCTTGAATGAAGTCTGTGGTCTATTACACTTCTCAGCCATGCTTTTACCATGGCGTTACATTGACGCCACGCAACAGATGGAAGAGTTTCCTCTTCCCCTTCGATGACTTCCGGCCTTTTTATGGTTCCCTCGACGAATCCTAATTTGTTTTTGGCGTCGAGACCATTCCGGACTGCATCTGCCCAAAGGTCGTAGTTTTCGCCATTGAAAATTATATTTGTCAATGACAAATTGGGACTATCAGATGGGTGTAAATAAAGTGGCGAAGACGGAGCAATTTGTTCGATCGTCTTGCTACCATTTCCATTCTTTCCTTCGCCTGCTTTCCCTCCTTCTCCCATCATGTGTTATTGGTTTTTTTTTGTGTGAAAAGGAAAATTGCGGAAGATGTGCTCAGGATCTTAAGCTTGCTCTTGATGCCATGAAGAGACACAAAGAGCCAGTAACGAAGGGTTGAATGAATATTATTGAATGAATATGCAAAGCATGATACAAGAGCTTATATACAACTGCAAGGCTAACCCTATGATCTTAGGTTAATATTACAATCTTTACATACAAGGTAATAGCAAGATACATATTACCATAACGGCTGAAATTGAAGTGTATAATACACGGTTTTTCGGGATTCCGGAGCCCCGGAATAAAATTCTCCGGAAATCACTTAAAAAGTTCCTCGGGTCAGATAAAGCGGCCACGCAAAGTTTGAGCACTAACGGAAGACATTTGGGGGTGCCGGTGTGCCACAAACCAGTATTCGCCGAAACTCGGATTATCGTGAAAAATGTGTTAAAGCTCGTTATTTGAGGCTGAAATCGAACAGGTTGATTCCCGAAATCGAACAAGTAGATTTATGAAATGAGCTCGGACGCGTGATTGAAAAACAGGGATACAAAGAAACAGGTTTCGATACGAACTTCCGAATGGCTAAAATTGAAGTGTATAATACACGGTTTTTCGGGATTCCGGGGTCCCGGAATAAAATTCTCCGGAAATCACATAGAAATTCCTCGGTTAGATAAAGCGGCCACGCAAAGTTTGAGCACCAACGGAAGACATTTGGGGGTGCCGGTGTGCCACAAACCAGCATTGCCGAAACTCGGATTATCGTGAAAAATGTGTTAAAGCTCGTTATTTGAGGCTGAAATCGAACAGGTTGATTCCTGAAATCGAACCGGTTGATTCCTGAAATGATCTCGGACGCGTGACTGAAAAACAGGGAGAAAAAGAAACAGGGCCTGGTACGACCTTCCGAACGGCTGAAATTGAAGTGTATAATACACGGTTTTTCGGAATTCCGGGGTCCCGGAATAAAATTATCCGGAAATCACCTAGAAAGTTCCTCGGATCAGATAAAGCGGCCACGCAAAGTTTGATCACCAACGGAAGACATTTGGGGGTGCCGGTGTGCCACAAACCAGCATTGCCGAAACTCGGATTATCGTGAAAAATGTGTTAAAGCTCGTTATTTGAGGCTGAAATCGAACAGGTTGATTCCTGAAATCGAACAGGTTTATTCATGAAATGATCTCGGACGCGTGATTGAAAAACAGGGAGAAAAAGAAACAGGTCCGATCGACCTTCCGAACGGTGAATCTGAAGTGTATAATACACGGTTTTTCGGGATTCCGGGGTCCCGGAACGAAATTCTCCGGAAATCACATAGAAAGTTGCTCGGGTCAGATAAAGCGGCCACGCAAAGTTTGAGCACCAACAGAAGACAAATGGGGGTGCCGGTGTGCCACAAACCAAAGATACGAAAACTCGGATTATCGTGAAAAATGTGTTAAAGCTCGTTATTTGAGATTGAAATCGAACAGGTTAATTCCTGAAATGAGCTCGGACGCGTGATTGGATAACAGGAAGAAAAAAAACAGAGTCCGGTACGACCTTCCGAACGGCTGAAATTGAAGTGTATAATACACGGTTTTTCGGGATTCCGGGGTCCCGGAACAAAATTCTCTGGAAATCACATAGAAAGTTTCTCGGGTCAGATAAAGCAGTCACGCAATGTTTGAGCACCAACGAAACACATTTGGGGGTGCCGGTGTGCCACAAACCAGCATTCGCCGAAACTCGGATTATCGTGATAAATGTGTTAAAGCTCGTTATTTGAGGCTGAAATCGAACAGGTTGATTCCTGAAATGAGCTCGGACGTGTGATAGAAAAACAAGTTGAAAAAGAAACGGGTTCCGGTACGACCTTTCGAACGGCTGAAATTGAAGTGTATAATACACGGTTTTTCGGGATTCCGGGGTTCCGGAAAAAAATTCTCCGGAAATCACATAGAAGTTCATCGGGATAGATAAAGCGGCCACGCAAATTTTGAGCACCAACGGAACACATTTGGGGGTGCCGGTGTGCCACAAACCAGCATTCGCCGAAACTCGGATTATCGTGATAAATGTGTTAAAGCTCGTTATTTGAGGCTGAAATCGAACAGGTTGATTCCTGAAATCGAACAGGTTGATTCCTGAAATGAGCTCGGATGCGTGATTAAAAACAGGAGAAAAAGAAAAGGGTCCGTACGACCTTCCGAACGGTGAAATTGAAGTGTATTATAATACACGGTTTTTGATTCGGGGTCCCGGAATAAAATTCTCCGGAAATCACATAGAAAACTCCTCGGGTCAGATAAAGCGGCCTCGCAAAGTTTGAGCACCAACGGAAGACATTTGGGGGTGCCGGTGTGCCACAAACAAGCATTCGCCGAAACTCTGATTATTGTGAAAAAGGTGATAAAGCTCGTTATTTGAGGGTGAAATCGAACATGTTGATTCCTGAAATTGAACAGGTTGATTCCTGAAATGAGCTCGGACGCGTGATTAAAAAACTGGGAGAAAAAGAAACAGGGTCCGGTACGACCTTCCGAGCGGCTGAAATTGAAGTGTATAATACACGGTTTTTTAAGCATTCGGGTCCCGAACAAAATTCTCCGGAAATCACATAGAAAGTTCCTCGGGTCAGATAAAGCAGTCACGCAATGTTTGAGCACCAACGGAACACATTTGGGGGTGACGGTGTGCCACAAACCAGCATTCGCCGAAACTCGGATTATCGTGATAAATGTGTTAAAGCTCGTTATTTGAGGCTGAAATCGAACAGGTTGATTCCTAAAATCGAACAGGTTGATTCCTGAAATGAGCTCGGATGCGTGATTAAAAAACAGGGAGAAAAAGAAACAGTGGTCCGAGACGACCTTCCGAACGGTGAAATTGAAGTGTATAATACACGGTTTTTCGGGATTCCGGTCCGAAACAAAATTCTCCGGAAATCACATAGAAAGTTCCTCGGGTCGATAAAGCGATCACGCAAAGTTTGAGCACCAACGGAATACATTTGGGGGTGCCGGTGTGCCACAAGCCAGCATTCGCCGAAACTCGGATTATCGTGAAAAATGTGTTAAAGCTCGTTATTTTAGACTGAAATCGAACAGGTTGATTCCTGAAATGAGCTCGGACGCGTGATTGGAAAACAGGGAGAAAAGAAACAGATTCCGGTACGACCTTCCGAACATCTGAAATTGAAGTGTATAATACACGGTTTTCGGGATTCGGGGGTCCGGAACAAAATTCTCCGGAAATCACATAGAAAGTTCCTCGGGTCAGATAAAGCGGCCACGCAAAGTTTGAGCACCAACAGAAGACATTTGGGGGTGCCGGTGTGCCACAAGCCAGCATTCGCCGAAACTCGGATTATCGTGAAAAATGTGTTAAAGCTCGTTATTTGAGACTGAAATCGAACAGGTTAATTCCTGAAATAAGCTCGGACGCGTGATTGGAAAACAGGGAGAAAAGAAACAGGGTCCGGTACGACCTTCCGAACGGCTGAAATTGAAGTGTATAATACACGGTTTTTCGGGATTGCGGGGTCCCGGAACAAAATTCTCCGGAAATCACATAGAAAGTTCCTTGGGTCAGATAAAGCGGCCACGCAAAGTTTGAGCACCAACGGAAGACATTTGGGGGTGCCGGTGTGCCACAAACAAGCATTCGCCGAAACTCGGATTATTGTGAAAAATGTAATAAAGCTCGTTATTTGAGGGTGAAATCGAACAGGTTGATTCCTGAAATCGAACAGGTCGATTCCTGAAATGAGCTCAGACGCGTGATTAAAAAAATCAGGGAGAAAAAGAAACAGGGTCCGGTACGACCTTCCGAGCGGCTGAAATTGAAGTGTATAATACACGGTTTTTCGGGATTCCGGGGTCCCGGAACAAAATTCTCCGGAAATCACATAGAAAGTTCCTCGGGTCAGATAAAACAGTCACGCAATGTTTGATCACCAACGGAACACATTTGGGGGTGTCGGTATGCCACAAACCAGCATTCGCCGAAACTCGGATTATCGTGATAAATGTGTTAAAGCTCGTTATTTGAGGCTGAAATCGAACAGGTTGATTCCTGAAATCGAACAGGTTGATTCCTGAAATGAGCTCGGACGCGTGATTGAAAAACAGGAAGAAAAAGAAACAGGGTCCGGTACGACCTTCCGAACGGCTGAAATTGAAGTGTATAATACACGGTTTTTCGGGATTCCGGGGTCCCGGAACAAAATTCTCCGGAAATCACATAGAAAGTTCCTCGGGTCAGATAAAGCAGTCACGCAATGTTTGAGCACCAACGAAACACATTTGGGGGTGCCGGTGTGCCACAAACCAGCATTCGTCGAAACTCGGATTATCGTGATAAATGTGTTAAAGCTCGTTATTTGAGGCTGAAATCGAACAGGTTGATTCCTGAAAAGAGCTCGGACGCGTGATAGAAAAACAGGTAGAAAAAGAAACGGGTTCCGGTACGACCTTTCGAACGACTGAAATTGAAGTGTGTAATACACTGCTTTTCGAAATTCAGGGGTCCCGGATTAAAATTCTCCGGAAATCACATAGAAAGTACCTCAGGTCAGATAAAGCGGCCACGCAAAGTTTGAGCACCAACGGAAGATATTTGGGTGTGCCGGTCTGCCACAAACCAGCATTCGCCGAAACTCGGATTATCTTGAAAAATGTGTTAAAGCTCGTTATTTGAGGCTTAAATCGAACAGGCTGATTCCTGAAATGAGCTCGGACGCGTGATTGAAAAACAGGGAGAAAAAGAAACAGGTTCCGGTACGACCTTCCGAACGGCTGAAATTGAAGTGTATAATACACGGTTTTTCGGGATTCCGGGGTCCCAGAATAAAATTCTACGGAAATCACATAGAAAGTTCCTCGGGTCAGATAAAGCGGCCATGCAAAGTTTGAGCACCAACGGAAGACATTTGGGGGTGTAGGTGTGCCACAAACCAGCATTCGCCGAAGCTCGGATTATCGTGAAAAATGTGTTAAAGCTCGTTATTTGAGGCTGAAATCGAACAGGTTGATTCCTGAAATCGAACAGGATGATTCCTGAAATGAGCTCGGACGCGTTATTGAAAAACAGGGAGAAAAAGAAACAGGTTCTGGTACGACCTTCCGAACGGCTGAAATTGAAGTGTATATAACGCAAGACTCGTAGGACAGCATCCATGTGCTCCTTTCGTGGAGCGTGAACAAATTGCGACAATATATGCACCGCATAAACTAAATCAGGCCTCGTGATGGTTAAATAGAGAAGACGACCAACTAACCTTCGAAACTTTATTGGCTCCTTGAGTAAATATCCATCGCCTAGTGCTAATATTATGGTTTGGTTGAATAGGAGTTTCAATTGGCTTTGCTCCTTCCATCCCTCCATCTTTAACAATTTCCATTGCATACTTTCGCCGACTCAGAATAAACCCTCGGTCCGGATGCTACTTCGATGCCCAAGAAGTAGCGGATGCGGCCAAGATCCTTGATCCCAAAGCTTCTATCAAGGAAAGCTTTGAGTCGAGTGCATGCCTCGTCATTGTCACTGACGATGATCATATCGTCGACATAAACCAATACACCAAGAAATACACCATTTTGATTATATGTAAATAATGAGTAATCGGCAAGAGACTGAACAAACCCATATTTCTTCAATGAATCGGCTAATTTTGCAAACCAATTTCTCGAGGCTTGCTTCAAACCGTACAATGACTTCAACAGTCTGCATACCTTATTCGGTCCATGTGATTCGAAGCCTTGTGGAAGTCGCATATACACCTCTTCATCTAAATCTCCGTGAAGAAATGCATTGTTCACGTCCAACTGTGCGATAGACCATCCTTTCTGTAAGGCAACGGTCAACAGGCACCGTACACTAGTCATCTTAGCAACCGGCGCAAACGTTTCATGATAATCAACACCTTCGATTTGGGTGAAACCTTGTGCTACCAAGCGCGCTTTATAGCGCTCGATTGTACCATCTGCCTTGTATTTCACCTTATATACCCATTTGCATCCGATTGCTCGCTTTCCCACCGGTAAATCAACAATCCTCCAAGTGCCATTAGTTTCCAGTAGCATTAATTTCTTTGGACATTGCTTTCGCCATTCGCTTTTGTGGCCGCTTCGAAATAATTTCAAGGTTCCTGTACTTCATCAATTGCAGCTAGGAAACATTTGTGAGCATTAGAAAAACAATTGTCTGCAACATAATTATCTATCGGATAACGGGTACCTTTCTTACGGGCTGGCGATTGGACGGATTGAGCTTGATGTGTGGGGTTTATTATCCGGGTTGATTTGCACAAATAATCTTTCTTCCAGGCGGGCTCAAATTTCTCACGTGCACCTCGTCCCATGGGCACGTTTTCGGTCTGTTCAGTCACACGGTTTTTCGGGATTCCGGGGTTCCGGAAAAAAATTCTCCGGAAATCACATAGAAGTTCATCGGGATAGATAAAGCGGCCACGCAAATTTTGAGCACCAACGGAACACATTTGGGGGTGCCGGTGTGCCACAAACCAGCATTCGCCGAAACTCGGATTATCGTGATAAATGTGTTAAAGCTCGTTATTTGAGGCTGAAATCGAACAGGTTGATTCCTGAAATCGAACAGGTTGATTCCTGAAATGAGCTCGGATGCGTGATTAAAAAACAGGGAGAAAAAGAAACAGGGTCCGGTACGACCTTCCGAACGGCTGAAATTGAAGTGTATTATAATACACGGTTTTTCGGAATTCCGGGGTCCCGGAATAAAATTCTCCGGAAATCACATAGAAAACTCCTCGGGTCAGATAAAGCGGCCTCGCAAAGTTTGAGCACCAACGGAAGACATTTGGGGGTGCCGGTGTGCCACAAACAAGCATTCGCCGAAACTCTGATTATTGTGAAAAAGGTGATAAAGCTCGTTATTTGAGGGTGAAATCGAACAGGTTGATTCCTGAAATTGAACAGGTTGATTCCTGAAATGAGCTCGGACGCGTGATTAAAAAACTGGGAGAAAAAGAAACAGGGTCCGGTACGACCTTCCGAGCGGCTGAAATTGAAGTGTATAATACACGGTTTTTCGGCATTCCGGGGTCCCGGAACAAAATTCTCCGGAAATCACATAGAAAGTTCCTCGGGTCAGATAAAGCAGTCACGCAATGTTTGAGCACCAACGGAACACATTTGGGGGTGACGGTGTGCCACAAACCAGCATTCGCCGAAACTCGGATTATCGTGATAAATGTGTTAAAGCTCGTTATTTGAGGCTGAAATCGAACAAAGTTGATTCCTAAAATCGAACAAGGTTGATTCTGAAATGAGCTCGGATGCGTGATTAAAAACAGGAGAAAAAAAGAAACAGTGGTCCGATGCGACCTTCCGAACTGAAATTGAAGTGTATAATACACGGTTTTTCGGGATTCCGGGGTCCGGAACAAAATTCTCCGGAAATCACATAGAAAGTTCCTCGGGTCAGATAAAGCAGTCACGCAAAGTTTGAGCACCAACGGAATACATTTGGGGGTGCCGGTGTGCCACAAGCCAGCATTCGCCGAAACTCGGATTATCGTGAAAAATGTGTTAAAGCTCGTTATTTTAGACTGAAATCGAACAGGTTGATTCCTGAAATGAGCTCGGACGCGTGATTGGAAAACAGGGAGAAAAGAAACAGATTCCGGTACGACCTTCCGAACATCTGAAATTGAAGTGTATAATACACGGTTTTTCGGGATTCCGGGGTCCCGGAACAAAATTCTCCGGAAATCACATAGAAAGTTCCTCGGGTCAGATAAAGCGGCCACGCAAAGTTTGAGCACCAACGGAAGACATTTGGGGGTGCCGGTGTGCCACAAGCCAGCATTCGCCGAAACTCGGATTATCGTGAAAAATGTGTTAAAGCTCGTTATTTGAGACTGAAATCGAACAGGTTAATTCCTGAAATAAGCTCGGACGCGTGATTGGAAAACAGGGAGAAAAGAAACAGGGTCCGGTACGACCTTCCGAACGGCTGAAATTGAAGTGCATAATACACGGTTTTTCGGGATTCCGGGTCCCGGAACAAAATTCTCCGGAAATCACATAGAAAGTTCCTTGGGTCAGATAAAGCGGCCACGCAAAGTTTGAGCACCAACGGAAGACATTTGGGGGTGCCGGTGTGCCACAAACAAGCATTCGCCGAAACTCGGATTATCGTGAAAAATGTGATAAAGCTCGTTATTTGAGGGTGAAATCGAACAAAGGTTGATTCTGAAATCGAACAGGTCGATTCCGAAATGAGCTCGACGCGTGATTAAAAAAATCAGGAGAAAAAGAAACAGGGTCCGACGACCTTCCGAGCTTATGGTGAAATTGAAGTGTATAATACACGGTTTTTCGGGATTCCGGGGTCCCGGAACAAAATTCTCCGGAAATCACATAGAAAGTTCCTCGGGTCAGATAAAACAGTCACGCAATGTTTGATCACCAACGGAACACATTTGGGGGTGTCGGTATGCCACAAACCAGCATTCGCCGAAACTCGGATTATCGTGATAAATGTGTTAAAGCTCGTTATTTGAGGCTGAAATCGAACAGGTTGATTCCTGAAATCGAACAGGTTGATTCCTGAAATGAGCTCGGACGCGTGATTGAAAAACAGGAAGAAAAAGAAACAGTGGTCCGTCGACCTTCCGAACGGCCGAAATTGAAGTGTATAATACACGGTTTTTCGGGATTCCGGGGTCCCGGAACAAAATTCTCCGGAAATCACATAGAAAGTTCCTCGGGTCAGATAAAGCAGTCACGCAATGTTTGAGCACCAACGAAACACATTTGGGGGTGCCGGTGTGCCACAAACCAGCATTCGTCGAAACTCGGATTATCGTGATAAATGTGTTAAAGCTCGTTATTTGAGGCTGAAATCGAACAGGTTGATTCCTGAAAAGAGCTCGGACGCGTGATAGAAAAACAGGTAGAAAAAGAAACGGGTTCCGGTACGACCTTTCGAACGACTGAAATTGAAGTGTGTAATACACTCGCTGAATTCGGGGTCCCGGATTAAAATTCTCCGGAAATCACATAGAAAGTACCTCAGGTCAGATAAAGCGGCCACGCAAAGTTTGAGCACCAACGGAAGATATTTGGGTGTGCCGGTCTGCCACAAACCAGCATTCGCCGAAACTCGGATTATCTTGAAAAATGTGTTAAAGCTCGTTATTTGAGGCTTAAATCGAACAGCCGATTCGAAATGAGCTCGGACGCGTGATTGAAAAACAGGAGAAAAAGAAACAGTTCCAGACGACCTTCCGAACGGTGAAATTGAAGTGTATAATACACGGTTTTTCGGGATTAGGGGTCCCAGAATAAAATTCTACGGAAATCACATAGAAAGTTCCTCGGGTCAGATAAAGCGGCCATGCAAAGTTTGAGCACCAACGGAAGACATTTGGGGGTGTAGGTGTGCCACAAACCAGCATTCGCCGAAGCTCGGATTATCGTGAAAAATGTGTTAAAGCTCGTTATTTGAGGCTGAAATCGAACAGGTTGATTCCTGAAATCGAACAGGATGATTCCTGAAATGAGCTCGGACGCGTTATTGAAAAACAGGGAGAAAAAGAAACAGGTTCTGGTACGACCTTCCGAACGGCTGAAATTGAAGTGTATATAACGCAAGACTCGTAGGACAGCATCCATGTGCTCCTTTCGTGGAGCGTGAACAAATTGCGACAATATATGCACCGCATAAACTAAATCAGGCCTCGTGATGGTTAAATAGAGAAGACGACCAACTAACCTTCGAAACTTTATTGGCTCCTTGAGTAAATATCCATCAGCTAGTGCTAAATTATGGTTTGGTTGAATAGGAGTTTCAATTGGCTTTGCTCCTTCCATCCCTCCATCTTTAACAATTTCCATTGCATACTTTCGCCGACTCGGGAATAAACCCCTCGGTCCGGATGCTACTTCGATGCCCAAGAAGTAGCGGATGCGGCCAAGATCCTTGATCCCAAAGCTTCTATCAAGGAAAGCTTTGAGTCGAGTGCATGCCTCGTCATTGTCACTGACGATGATCATATCGTCGACATAAACCAATACACCAAGAAATACACCATTTTGATTATATGTAAATAATGAGTAATCGGCAAGAGATCGAACAAACCCATATTTCTTCAATGAATCGGCTAATTTTGCAAACCAATTTCTCGAGGCTTGCTTCAAACCGTACAATGACTTCAACATGATCGCATACCTTATTCGGTCCATGTGATTCGAAGCCTTGTGGAAGTCGCATATACACCTCTTCATCTAAATCTCCGTGAAGAAATGCATTGTTCACGTCCAAGCGTGCGATAGACCATCCTTTCGAAGGCAACGGTCAACAGGCACCGTACACTAGTCATCTTAGCAACCGGCGCAAACGTTTCATGATAATCAACACCTTCGATTTGGGTGAAACCTTGTGCTACCAAGCGCGCTTTATAGCGCTCGATTGTACCATCTGCCTTGTATTTCACCTTATATACCCATTTGCATCCGATTGCTCGCTTTCCCACCGGTAAATCAACAATCCTCCAAGTGCCATTAGTTTCAGCCGCATTAATTTCTTTGGACATTGCTTCTCGCCATTCTGCTTTTGTGGCCGCTTCGAAATAATTTCAAGGTTCCTGTACTTCATCAATTGCAGCTAGGAAACATTTGTGAGCATTAGAAAAACAATTGTCTGCAACATAATTATCTATCGGATAACGGGTACCTTTCTTACGGGCTGGCGATTGGACGGATTGAGCTTGATGTGTGGGGTTTATTATCCGGGTTGATTTGCACAAATAATCTTTCTTCCAAAGCGGGCTCAAATTTCTCACGTGCACCTCGTCCCATGGGCACGTTTTGGTCCTGTTCGGTCACACGGTTTTCGGGATTCGGGGTTCCGGAAAAAAATTCTCCGGAAATCACATAGAAGTTCATCGGGATAGATAAAGCGGCCACGCAAATTTTGAGCACCAACGGAACACATTTGGGGGTGCCGGTGTGCCACAAACCAGCATTCGCCGAAACTCGGATTATCGTGAAAAATGTGTTAAAGCTCGTTATTTGAGGCTGAAATCGAACAAAGTTGATTCTGAAATCGAACAGGTTGATTCCTGAAATGAGCTCGGATGCGTGATTAAAAACAGGAGAAAAAGAAACAGGGTCCGGTACGACCTTCCGAACGGCTGAAATTGAAGTGTATTATAATACACGGTTTTTCGGAATTCCGGGGTCCCGGAATAAAATTCTCCGGAAATCACATAGAAAACTCCTCGGGTCAGATAAAGCGGCCTCGCAAAGTTTGAGCACCAACGGAAGACATTTGGGGGTGCCGGTGTGCCACAAACAAGCATTCGCCGAAACTCGGATTATTGTGAAAAAGGTGATAAAGCTCGTTATTTGAGGGTGAAATCGAACAGGTTGATTCCTGAAATTGAACAGGTTGATTCCTGAAATGAGCTCGGACGCGTGATTAAAAAACTGGGAGAAAAAGAAACAGGGTCCGGTACGACCTTCCGAGCGGCTGAAATTGAAGTGTATAATACACGGTTTTTCGGCATTCCGGGGTCCCGGAACAAAATTCTCCGGAAATCACATAGAAAGTTCCTCGGGTCAGATAAAGCAGTCACGCAATGTTTGAGCACCAACGGAACACATTTGGGGGTGCCGGTGTGCCACAAACCAGCATTCGCCGAAACTCGGATTATCGTGATAAATGTGTTAAAGCTCGTTATTTGAGGCTGAAATCGAACAGGTTGATTCCTAAAATCGAACAGGTTGATTCCTGAAATGAGCTCGGATGCGTGATTAAAAAACAGGGAGAAAAAGAAACAGGGTCCGGTACGACCTTCCGAACGGCTGAAATTGAAGTGTATAATACACGGTTTTTCGGGATTCCGGGGTCCGGAAACAAAATTCTCCGGAAATCACATAGAAAGTTCCTCGGGTCAGATAAAGCAGTCACGCAAAGTTTGAGCACCAACGGAATACATTTGGGGGTGCCGGTGTGCCACAAGCCAGCATTCGCCGAAACTCGGATTATCGTGAAAAATGTGTTAAAGCTCGTTATTTTAGACTGAAATCGAACAGGTTGATTCCTGAAATGAGCTCGGACGCGTGATTGGAAAACAGGGAGAAAAGAAACAGATTCCGGTACGACCTTCCGAACATCTGAAATTGAAGTGTATAATACACGGTTTTTCGGGATTCCGGGGTCCCGGAACAAAATTCTCCGGAAATCACATAGAAAGTTCCTCGGGTCAGATAAAGCGGCCACGCAAAGTTTGAGCACCAACAGAAGACATTTGGGGGTGCCGGTGTGCCACAAGCCAGCATTCGCCGAAACTCGGATTATCGTGAAAAATGTGTTAAAGCTCGTTATTTGAGACTGAAATCGAACAGTTAATTCTGAAATAAGCTCGGACGCGTGATTGGAAAACAGGGAGAAAAGAAACAGGTCCGCATTTACGACCTTCCGAACTGCTGAAATTGAAGTGCATAATACACGGTTTTTCGGGATTGCGGGGTCCCGGAACAAAATTCTCCGGAAATCACATAGAAAGTTCCTTGGGTCAGATAAAGCGGCCACGCAAAGTTTGAGCACCAACGGAAGACATTTGGGGGTGCCGGTGTGCCACAAACAAGCATTCGCCGAAACTCGGATTATTGTGAAAAATGTAATAAAGCTCGTTATTTGAGGGTGAAATCGAACAGGTTGATTCCTGAAATCGAACAGGTCGATTCCTGAAATGAGCTCAGACGCGTGATTAAAAAAATCAGGGAGAAAAAGAAACAGGGTCCGGTACGACCTTCCGAGCGGCTGAAATTGAAGTGTATAATACACGGTTTTTCGGGATTCCGGGGTCCCGGAACAAAATTCTCCGGAAATCACATAGAAAGTTCCTCGGGTCAGATAAAACAGTCACGCAATGTTTGATCACCAACGGAACACATTTGGGGGTGTCGGTATGCCACAAACCAGCATTCGCCGAAACTCGGATTATCGTGATAAATGTGTTAAAGCTCGTTATTTGAGGTTGAAATCGAACAAAGTTGATTCTGAAATCGAACAGGTTGATTCTGAAATGAGCTCGGACGCGTGATTGAAAAACAGAAGGAAAAAAAAAACAGGTCCAGCACGACCTTCCGAACTACGAAATGAAGTGTATAATACACGGTTTTTCGGGATTCCGGGGTCCGGAACAAAATTCTCCGGAAATCACATAGAAAGTTCCTCGGGTCAGATAAAGCAGTCACGCAATGTTTGAGCACCAACGAAACACATTTGGGGGTGCCGGTGTGCCACAAACCAGCATTCGTCGAAACTCGGATTATCGTGATAAATGTGTTAAAGCTCGTTATTTGAGGCTGAAATCGAACAGGTTGATTCCTGAAAAGAGCTCGGACGCGTGATAGAAAAACAGGTAGAAAAAGAAACGGGTTCGATCGACCTTTCGAACGATCGAAATTGAAGTGTGTAATACATCGCTTTTGAATTCGGGGGTCCTGATTAAAATTCTCCGAAATCACATAGAAAGTACCTCAGTCGATAAAGCGGCCACGCAAAGTTTGAGCACCAACGGAAGATATTTGGGTGTGTCTGCCACACAAACCAAAGATTCGCCGAAACTCGGATTATCTTGAAAAATGTGTTAAAGCTCGTTATTTGAGGCTTAAATCGAACAGCTGATTCTCGAAATGAGCTCGGACGCGTGATTGAAAACAGGAGAAAAAGAAACAGGTTCCGCACGACCTTCCGAACGGCTGAAATTGAAGTGTATAATACACGGTTTTTCGGGATTCCGGGGTCCCAGAATAAAATTCTACGGAAATCACATAGAAAGTTCCTCGGGTCAGATAAAGCGGCCATGCAAAGTTTGAGCACCAACGGAAGACATTTGGGGGTGTAGGTGTGCCACAAACCAGCATTCGCCGAAGCTCGGATTATCGTGAAAAATGTGTTAAAGCTCGTTATTTGAGGCTGAAATCGAACAGGTTGATTCCTGAAATCGAACAGGATGATTCCTGAAATGAGCTCGGACGCGTTATTGAAAAACAGGGAGAAAAAGAAACAGGTTCTGGTACGACCTTCCGAACGGCTGAAATTGAAGTGTATATAACGCAAGACTCGTAGGACAGCATCCATGTGCTCCTTTCGTGGAGCGTGAACAAATTGCGACAATATATGCACCGCATAAACTAAATCAGGCCTCGTGATGGTTAAATAGAGAAGACGACCAACTAACCTTCGAAACTTTATTGGCTCCTTGAGTAAATATCCATCAGCTAGTGCTAAATTATGGTTTGGTTGAATAGGAGTTTCAATTGGCTTTGCTCCTTCCATCCCTCCATCTTTAACAATTTCCATTGCATACTTTCGCTGACTCAGGAATAAACCCCTCGGTCCAGATGCTACTTCGATGCCCAAGAAGTAGCGGATGCGGCCAAGATCCTTGATCCCAAAGCTTCTATCAAGGAAAGCTTTGAGTCGAGTGCATGCCTCGTCATTGTCACTGACGATGATCATATCGTCGACATAAACCAATACACCAAGAAATACACCATTTTGATTATATGTAAATAATGAGTAATCGGCAAGAGACTGAACAAACCCATATTTCTTCAATGAATCGGCTAATTTTGCAAACCAATTTCTCGAGGCTTGCTTCAAACCGTACAATGACTTCAACAGTCTGCATACCTTATTCGGTCCATGTGATTCGAAGCCTTGTGGAAGTCGCATATACACCTCTTCATCTAAATCTCCGTGAAGAAATGCATTGTTCACGTCCAACTGTGCGATAGACCATCCTTTCTGTAAGGCAACGGTCAACAGGCACCGTACACTAGTCATCTTAGCAACCGGCGCAAACGTTTCATGATAATCAACACCTTCGATTTGGGTGAAACCTTGTGCTACCAAGCGCGCTTTATAGCGCTCGATTGTACCATCTGCCTTGTATTTCACCTTATATACCCATTTGCATCCGATTGCTCGCTTTCCCACCGGTAAATCAACAATCCTCCAAGTGCCATTAGTTTCCAGCGCATTAATTTCTTTGGACATTGCTTCTCGCCATTCTGCTTTTGTGGCCGCTTCGAAATAATTTCAAGGTTCCTGTACTTCATCAATTGCAGCTAGGAAACATTTGTGAGCATTAGAAAAACAATTGTCTGCAACATAATTATCTATCGGATAACGGGTACCTTTCTTACGGGCTGGCGATTGGACGGATTGAGCTTGATGTGTGGGGTTTATTATCCGGGTTGATTTGCACAAATAATCTTTCTTCCAGGCGGGCTCAAATTTCTCACGTGCACCTCGTCCCATGGGCACGTTTTCGGTCTGTTCAGTCACTGGTTGTTCATCAACCTGCTCTGTCTCGGGCTGCTCATCAAATTCTTGTGTTTCTGGGCTATCTACGTTCTCATCTTCCCTCTCGTTATCATGCCCCTCATCTCCCATATTCACGTTGTCCATCTCATCTCCCATATTCACGTTGTCCATTTGGTCATTAATTGTGGGTTCATCACTGTTGGTATAGTCAATGCTCAATTGGTTTTGTGGGCTGGTATCTTTATTAGTAATTCCTAAAGGAAAAATATTTTCATAGAAAATCACATCTCGCGACTCATAAATGGTGCGTCGAGTGAGGTCATAGACTTTCCAACCCTTTTTACCATGAGGATATCCTATAAAAATACATCGCTTACCCCTTTCATGAAATTTGTCCTTTGGTTTGTCTTTGCTATGGGCGTAACAAAGACAACAAAAAACACGTATATTATCAAGAACGGGTTTGTCTTTGTGCAATAATTCATAAGGAGTGAGGCCATTGAGTATGCGAGTGGGTGTCCGATTAATTAAATATGCTGCAGTTAAGACACATTCCCCCCAAAATTTGACTGGGAGTTCCGCCTGAAAACGTAGTGCACGAGCTTTTTCTAAGATGTGCCGATGCTTACGTTCTACCCTCCCGTTTTGTTGAGGGGTGTCTACATTACTAGTCTGAAAAATAATCCCATGCTCATTATAATATTCTTTCATAGTTCCCGAAAGGAATTCGGTTCCATTATCACTTTGGATAACCTTAACTTGTTTTCCAAATTGTGTTACAGTCATCTGACAGAAATTTTTCAATAGTTGGCTTACTTCCCCTTTATCTTTCATAAGGTAGACTCATACGCCCCTACTATAGTCGTCTACTATAGTCAAAAAATAATGGGCTCCTGACAAACTGCTCGTGCTATATTTACCCCAAATGTCGCAATGAATTAAAGCAAACAAGTCAAGACTTCTTTTATTATTCAACTTAAAAATTGACCGTGTTTGTTTAGCACGACAGCACGAATCACAAACATCATCAAAATTCCAGGATAAGTTTTTGCCAACTAAATTAGAAAAGGAAGGTAATATACTATGAGATGGGTGACCAAGTCTCCTGTGCCATAGTCGTCCATCATTGCTTGCGTGTGTCCTTGCAACGACCCTTCGACCCAGCTTCAGGTAATAAACCCCATCCTTGTGCTCACCCCGTCCAATCGTCGTCTTCGTAGATTGGTCCTGTATATCACAATAGGTAGGATAAAATGTTACAATACAATTATTTTCCTCAATTAATTGTTGTATCGAAATTAAGTCGCAATTTAAACTTGGCACAAACAAGACATCTTTTAGAATGAAATCATCATTCAGAACCACTTCTCCATGTTCTTGTGCTATGATCGTTGTTCCATTGGGTAAAGAAACCGTGGATGACACGCCTTTCCTCACATTTGTGAGCAATTCTCGCTTTCCCGTCATGTGGTGCGATGCACCACTGTCTAATAGCCAATTACTAATAAGTTTATCTGCATTACCTTTGAGTGTCTGACTACCTTCAGATTTGCTCATCAAAAAACTTCTTATTAGAGTCATTTCTTGTTCCGTAAAGCCTTGCTTATTCGACTCATTCTCAGTTGTTGTGGCTGCATTAGCCGTCTGCTGCTGCGTGCCTCTCTGTCCTCTGCCTCCACGACCATAGCCTCGTCGTCCTCTTCGACCTCTGCCCCGTCCTCTAAAGGGTGCTCTCTCGGGATATTTTTCCCAACAATTGTCCTCCGTATGATACCACTTTTTGCAGACCGCTCATCGTGAAGGTTCGAATTCCCCTGTTTCCTTAGCACGTCCTCGGTCTTCTCCCGCACCAGTTTTCACCGCCATGGCTGCATCGTTTATTTCTTCTCTCAGCTTTGTCACGGTCCTGTGTCTTTCTTCTCTTAATACCAGGGCATATGCTCTGCTAAGGGAAGTAATTTCATCCTCCATTAGCAGATTTGTGCGGATGTTGCCGTAGAGACTCGTATCGAGTCCCATAAGAAATTGGTGAACTTTCTCCTAATCCCGCTCTTTGGTCAGTGCTGCCGCGGCTCCACAGGTGCATTGAGGTACATGACTGTAGTTTCCTAGCTCATCCCAAATTGCCTTCAAACGAGTGTAATATCCAACAACCGACTGATTCTTCGCTTGTTTACACTCGTTCAATTCTCCCTTCAATTGGTGCACACGGGGCGCGTTACCATTTGAGTAACGTTCTTTAAGCTCTTTCCAGATTTCCATTACGGTTCCTGAAAACGTAATGCTTGAATGAAGTCTGTGGTCTATTACACTTCTCAGCCATGCTTTTACCATGGCGTTACATTGACGCCACGCAACAGATGGAAGAGTTTCCTCTTCCCCTTCGATGACTTCCGGCCTTTTTATGGTTCCCTCGACGAATCCTAATTTGTTTTTGGCGTCGAGACCATTCCGGACTGCATCTGCCCAAAGGTCGTAGTTTTCGCCATTGAAAATTATATTTGTCAATGGCAAATTGGGACTATCAGATGGGTGTAAATAAAGTGGCGAAGACGGAGCAATTTGTTCGATCGTCTTGCTACCGTTTCCATTCTTTCCTTCGCCTGCTTTCCCTCCTTCTCCCATCATGTGTTATTGGTTTTTTTTTTTGTCTGAAAAGGAAAATTGCGGAAGATGTGCTCAGGATCTTAAGCTTGCTCTTGATGCCATGAAGAGACACAAAGAGCCAGTAACGAAGGGTTGAATGAATATTATTGAATGAATATGCAAAGCATGATACAAGAGCTTATATACAACTACAAGGCTAACCCTATGATCTTAGGCTAATATTACAATCTTTACATACAAGGTAATAGCAAGATACATATTACCATAACGGCTGAAATTGAAGTGTATAATACACGGTTTTTCGGGATTCCGGGGCCCCGGAATAAAATTCTCCGGAAATCACTTAAAAAGTTCCTCGCGTCAGATAAAGCGGCCACGCAAAGTTTGAGCACCAACGGAAGACATTTGGGGGTGCCGGTGTGCCACAAGCCAGCATTCGCCGAAACTCGGATTATCGTGAAAAATGTGTTTAAGCTCGTTATTTGAGACTGAAATCGAACAGGTTAATTCCTGAAATGAGCTCGGACGCGTGATTGGAAAACAGGGAGAGAAGAAACAGTGGTCCGCACGACCTTCCGAACGGCTGAAATTGAAGGGCATAATACGGTTTTTCGGGATTCGGGGTCCCGGAACAAAATTCTCCGGAAATCACATAGAAAGTTCCTTGGGTCAAATAAAGCGGCCATGCAAAGATTGAGCACCAACGGAAGACATTTGGGGGGTGCGGTGTGCCACAAACAAGCATTCGAAACTCGGATTATTGTGAAAAATGTGATAAAGCTCGTTATTTGAGGGTGAAATCGAATGGGTTGATTCCCGAAATCGAAGAGGTTGATTCGAAATGAGCTCGGACGCGTGATTAAAAACAGGAGAAAAAGAAACAGGGTCGGTCACGACCTTCCGAGCGGTACGAAATTGAAGTGTATAATACACGGTTTTTCGGGATTCCGGTCCCGGAACAAAATTCTCCGAATTCACATAGAAAGTTCCTCGGGTCGATAAAGGAGTCACGCAATGTTTGATCACCAACGGAACACATTTGGGGGTGCCGGTGTGCCACAAACCAAAGATTTGCCGAAAAACTCGGATTATCGTGATAAATGTGTTAAAGCTCGTTATTTGAGGCTGCAATCGAACAAGTTGTTGATTATGAAATCGAACAGGTTGATTCCGAAATGAGCTCGGACGCGTGATTGAAAAACAGGGAGAAAAAGAAACAGGTCCATTTACGACCTTCCGAACTTTGAAATTGAAGTGTATAATACACGGTTTTTGGATTCGGGGTCCCGGAACAAAATTATCCGTAAATCACATAGAAAGTTCCTCGGTCGATAAAGATCACGCAATGTTTGAGCACCAACGAAACACATTTGGGGGTGCCGGTGTGCCACAAACCAAAGATTCGCGAAACTCGGATTATCGTGATAAATGTGTTAAAGCTCGTTATTTGAGGCTGAAATCGAACAGGTTGATTCTGAAATGAGCTCGGACGCGTGATAGAAAAACAGTAGAAAAAGAAACGGGTTCGACGACCTTTCGAACGATCGAAATTGAAGTGTGTAATACACGGTCTTTCGAAATTCGGGTCCCGGAATAAAATTCTCGGAAATCACATAGAAAGTACCTCGGGTCGATAAAGCGGCCACGCAAAGTTTGAGCACCAACGGAAGATATTTGGGTGTGAGTCCGCCACAAACAAAGATTCGCCGAAACTCGGATTATCTTGAAAAATGTGTTAAAGCTCGTTATTTGAGGCTTAAATCGAACAGGCTGATTCCTGAAATGAGCTCGGACGCGTGATTGAAAAATAGGGAGAAAAAGAAACAGGTTCCGGTACGACCTTCAGAACGGCTAAAATTGAAGTGTATAATACACGTTTTTCGGGATTCCGGGGTCCCGGAATAAAATTCTACGAAAATCACATAGAAAGTTCCTCGGGTCAGATAAAGCGGTCACGCAAAGTTTGAGCACCAACGGAAGACATTTGGGGGTGTAGGTGTGCCACAAACGGCAAAGATTCGCCGAAGCTCGATTATCGTGAAAAATGTGTCAAAGCTCGTTATTTGAGGTTGAAATCGAACAGGTTGATTCTGAAATCGAACAGGTTGATTCTTGAAATGAGCTCGGACGCGTTATTGAAAAAAACAGGAGAAAAAGAAACAGGTTCTCGTACGACCTTCCGAACGGCTGAAATTGAAGTGTATATAATACACGGTTTTTCGGGATTCCGGGGCCCCGAAATAAAATTCTCCGGAAATCACATAAAAAGTTCCTCGGATCAGATAAAGCGGCCACCCAAAGTTTGAGCACTAACAGAAGACATTTGGGGGTGCCGGTGTGCCCAAACCAAAGATTCGCCGAAACTCGGATTATCGTGAAAAATGTGTTAAAGCTCGTTATTTGAGGTGAAATCGAACAAAGTTGATTCACGAAATCGAACAGGTTGATTTCTGAAATGATCTCGGACGCGTGACTGAAAAACAGGGAGAAAAAGAAACAGGGCCTGGTACGACCTTCCGAACGGCTGAAATTGAAGTGTATAATACACGGTTTTTCGGAATTCCGGGGTCCCGGAATAAAATTATCCGGAAATCACCTAGAAAGTTCCTCGGGTCAGATAAAGCGGCCACGCAAAGTTTGATCACCAACGGAAGACATTTGGGGGTGCCGGTGTGCCACAAACCAGCATTGCCGAAACTCGGATTATCGTGAAAAATGTGTTAAAGCTCGTTATTTGAGGCTGAAATCGAACAGGTTGATTCCTGAAATCGAACAGGTTTATTCATGAAATGCTCTCGGACGCGTGACTGAAAAACAGGGAGAAAAAGAAACAGGGCCTGGTACGACCTTCCGAACGGCTGAAATTGAAGTGTATAATACACGGTTTTTCGGGATTCCGGGGTCCCGGAATAAAATTCTCCGGAAATCACATAGAAAGTTCCTCGGGTCAGATAAAGCAGTCATGCAATGTTTGAGCACCAACGAAACACATTTGGGGGTGCCGGTGTGCCACAAACCAGCATTCGCCGAAACTCGGATTATCGTGATAAATGTGTTAAAGCTCGTTATTTGAGGCTGAAATCGAACAGGTTGATTCCTGAAATGAGCTCGGACGTGTGATAGAAAAACAGGTAGAAAAAGAAACGTGTTCCGGTACGACCTTTCGAACGGCTGAAATTGAAGTGTATAATACACGTTTTTTCGGGATTCCGGGGTCCCGGAAAAAAATTCTCCGGAAATCACATAGAAGTTCCCCGGGATAGATAAAGCAGCCACACAAATTTTGAGCACCAACGGAAGAAAGTTTTGGGTGCCGGTGTGCCACAAACCAGCATTCGCCGAAACTCGGATTATCGTGAAAAATGTGCTAAAGCTCGTTATTTGAGGCTGAAATCGAACAGGTTGATTCCTGAAATCGAACAGGTTGATTCCTGAAATGAGCTCGGATGCGTAATTAAAAAACAGGGAGAAAAAGAAACAGGGTCCGATACGACCTTCCGAACGGCTGAAATTGAAGTGTATAATACACGGTTTTTCGGGATTCCGGGGTCCGGAAACAAAATTCTCCGGAAATCACATAGAAAGTTCCTCGGGTCAGATAAAGCAGTCACGCAAAGTTTGAGCACCAACGGAATATATTTGGGGGTGCCGGTGTGCCCCAAGCCAGCATTCGCCGAAACTCGGATTATCGTGAAAAATGTGTTAAAGCTCGTTATTTTAGACTGAAATCGAACAGGTTGATTCCTGAAATGAGCTCGGACGCGTGATTGGAAAACAGGGAGAAAAGAAACAGATTCCGGTACGACCTTCCGAACATCTGAAATTGAAGTGTATAATACACGGTTTTTCGGGATTCCGGGGTCCCGGAACAAAATTCTCCGGAAATCACATAGAAAGTTCCTCGGGTCAGATAAAGCGGCCACGCAAAGTTTGAGCACCAACAGAAGACATTTGGGGGTGCCGGTGTGCCACAAACCAGCATTCGCCGAAACTCGGATTATCGTGAAAAATGTGTTTAAGCTCGTTATTTGAGACTGAAATCGAACAGGTTAATTCCTGAAATGAGCTCGGACGCGTGATTGGAAAACAGGGAGAGAAGAAACAGGGTCCGGTACGACCTTCCGAACGGCTGAAATTGAAGGGCATAATACACGGTTTTTCGGGATTGCGGGGTCCCGGAACAAAATTCTCTGGAAATCACATAGAAAGTTCCTTGGGTCAAATAAAGCGGCCATGCAAAGTTTGAGCACCAACGGAAGACATTTGGGGGTGCCGGTGTGCCACAAACAAGCATTCGCCGAAACTCGGATTATTGTGAAAAATGTGATAAAGCTCGTTATTTGAGGGTGAAATCGAACAGGTTGATTCCTGAAATCGAAGAGGTTGATTCCTGAAATGAGCTCGGACGCGTGATTAAAAAACAGGGAGAAAAAGAAACAGGGTCCGGTACGACCTTCCGAGCGGCTGAAATTGAAGTGTATAATACACGGTTTTTCGGGATTCCGGGGTCCCGGAACAAAATTCTCCGGAATTCACATAGAAAGTTCCTCGAGTCAGATAAAGGAGTCACGCAATGTTTGATCACCAACGGAACACATTTGGGGGTGCCGGTGTGCCACAAACCAGCATTTGCCGAAAAACTCGGATTATCGTGATAAATGTGTTAAACCTCGTTATTTGAGGCTGCAATCGAACATGTTGATTCCTGAAATCGAACAGGTTGATTCCTGAAATGAGCTCGGACGCGTGATTGAAAAACAGGAAGAAAAAGAAACAGGGTCCGGTACGACCTTCCGAACGGCTGAAATTGAAGTGTATAATACACGGATTTTCGGGATTCCGGGGTCCCGGAACAAAATTCTCCGGAAATCACATAGAAAGTTCCTCGGGTCAGATAAAGCAGTCACGCAATGTTTGAGCACCAACGAAACACATTTGGGGGTGCCGGTGTGCCACAAACCAGCATTCGCCGAAACTCGGATTATCGTGATAAATGTGTTAAAGCTCGTTATTTGAGGCTGAAATCGAACAGGTTGATTCCTGAAATGAGCTCGGACGCGTGATAGAAAAACAGGTAGAAAAAGAAACGGGTTCCGGTACGACCTTTCGAACGACTGAAATTGAAGTGTGTAACACGGTTTTGAATTCGGGTCCCGGAATAAAATTCTCCGGAAATCACATAGAAAGTTCCTCGGGTCAGATAAAGCGGCCACGCAAAGTTTGAGCACCAACAGAAGACATTTGGGGGTGCCGGTGTGCCACAAGCCAGCATTCGCCGAAACTCGGATTATCGTGAAAAATGTGTTTAAGCTCGTTATTTGAGACTGAAATCGAACAGGTTAATTCCTGAAATGAGCTCGGACGCGTGATTGGAAAACAGGGAGAGAAGAAACAGGTCCGCACGACCTTCCGAACGGTGAAATTGAAGGGCATAATACACGGTTTTCGGGATTGCGGAGTCCCGGAACAAAATTCTCTCGGAAATCACATAGAAAGTTCCTTGGGTCAAATAAAGCGGCCATGCAAAGTTTGAGCACCAACGGAAGACATTTGGGGGTGCCGGTGTGCCACAAACAAGCATTCGCGAAACTCGGATTATCGTGAAAAATGTGATAAAGCTCGTTATTTGAGGCTGAAATCGAACAGGTTGATTCCTGAAATCGAAGAGGTTGATTCCTGAAATGAGCTCGGACGCGTGATTAAAAAACAGGGAGAAAAAGAAACAGGTCCTGCACGACCTTCCGAGCGGTGAAATTGAAGTGTATAATACACGGTTTGCTGGATTCCGGGTCCGGAACAAAATTCTCGAATTCACATAGAAAGTTCCTCGAGTCGATAAAGGAGTCACGCAATGTTTGATCACCAACGGAACACATTTGGGGGTGCCGGTGTGCCACAAACCAAAGCATTTGCTTGAAAAACTCGGATTATCGTGATAAATGTGTTAAACCTCGTTATTTGAGGTTTGCAATCGAACATGTTGATTCCTGAAATCGAACAGGTTGATTCTGAAATGAGCTCGGATGCGTGATTGAAAAACAGGGAGAAAAAGAAACAGGTCCTGTACGACCTTCCGAACGGTTGAAATTGAAGTGTATAATACACGGATTTTTCGTGATTCCGGTCCGGAACAAAATTCTCCGGAAATCTCATAGAAAGTTCCTCGGGTCGATAAAGCAGTCACGCAATGTTTGAGCACCAACGAAACACATTTGGGGGTGCCGGTGTGCCACAAACCAGGATTCGCCGAAACTCGGATTATCGTGAAAAATGTGTTAAAGCTCGTTATTTGAGGCTGAAATCGAACAGGTTGATTCCTGAAATGAGCTCGGACGCGTGATTGAAAAACAGGGAGAAAAAGAAACAGGTTCCGGTACGACCTTTCGAACGACTGAAATTGAAGTGTGTAATACACGGTTTTGAATTCGGGGTCCCGAATAAAATTCTCGGAAATCACATAGAAAGTTCCTCGGGTCGATAAAGCGGCCACGCAAAGTTTGAGCACCAACGGAAGACATTTGGGGGTGCCGGTGTGCCCAAGCCAAAGCATTCGCCGAAACTCGGATTATCGTGAAAAATGTATTTAAGCTCGTTATTTGAGACTGAAATCGAACAGGTTGATTCTGAAATGAGCTCGGACGCGTGATTGGAAAAACAGGAGAGAAGAAACAGGGTCCAGCACGACCTTCCGAAACTAAATTGAAGGGCATAATACACGGTTTTTCGGGATTTGAGTCCCGGAACAAAATTCTCTGGAAATCACATAGAAAGTTCCTTGGGTCAAATAAAGCGGCCATGCAAAGTTTGAGCACCAACGGAAGACATTTGGGGGTGCCGGTGTGCCACAAACAAGCATTCGCCGAAACTCGGATTATTGTGAAAAATGTGATAAAGCTCGTTATTTGAGAGTGAAATCGAACAGGTTGATTCCTGAAATCGAAGAGGTTGATTCCTGAAATGAGCTCGGACGCGTGATTAAAAAACAGGGAGAAAAAGAAACAGGGGTCCGGACGACCTTCCGAGCGGCTGAAATTGAAGTGTATAATACACGGTTTTTCGGGATTCCGGGGTCCCGGAACAAAATTCTCCGGAATTCACATAGAAAGTTCCTCGGGTCAGATAAAGGAGTCACGCAATGTTTGATCACCAACGGAACACATTTGGGGGTGCCGGTGTGCCACAAACCAGCATTTGTCGAAAAACTCGGATTATCGTGATAAATGTGTTAAAGCTCGTTATTTGAGGCTGCAATCGAACATGTTGATTCCTGAAATCGAACAGGTTGATTCCTGAAATGAGCTCGGACGCGTGATTGAAAAACAGGAAGAAAAAGAAACAGGGTCCGGTACGACCTTCCGAACGGCTGAAATTGAAGTGTATAATACACGGTTTTTCGGGATTCCGGGGTCCCGGAACAAATTTCTCCGGAAATCACATAGAAAGTTCCTCGGGTCAGATAAAGCAGTCACGCAATGTTTGAGCACCAACGAAACACATTTGGGGGTGCCGGTGTGCCACAAACCAGCATTCGCCGAAACTCGGATTATCGTGATAAATGTGTTAAAGCTCGTTATTTGAGGCTGAAATCGAACAGAGGTTGATTCTGAAATGAGCTCGGACGCGTGATAGAAAAACAGGTAGAAAAAGAAACGGGTTCCGGTACGACCTTTCGAACGACTGAAATTGAAGTGTGTAATACACGGTTTTTCGAAATTCCGGGGTCCCGGAATAAAATTCTCCGGAAATCACATAGAAAGTACCTCGGGTCAGATAAAGCGGCCACGCAAAGTTTGAGCACCAACGGAAGATATTTGGGTGTGCCGGTCTGCCACAAACCAGCATTCGCCGAAACTCGGATTATCTTGAAAAATGTGTTAAAGCTCGTTATTTGAGGCTTAAATCGAACATGCTGATTCCTGAAATGAGCTCGGACGCGTGATTGAAAAACAGGGAGAAAAAGAAACAGATTCCGGTACGACCTTCAGAACGGCTGAAATTGAAGTGTATAATACACGTTTTTTGGGATTCCGGGGTCCCGGAATAAAATTCTACGAAAATCACATAGAAAGTTCCTCGGGTCAGATAAAGCGGTCACGCAAAGTTTGAGCACCAACGGAAGACATTTGGGGGTGTAGGTGTGCCACAAACCAGCATTCGCCGAAGCTCAGATTATCGTGAAAAATGTGTCAAAGCTCGTTATTTGAGGCTGAAATCGAATGTGTTGATTGATTCTCGAAATCGAACAGATGATTCGAAATGAGCTCGGACGCGTTATTGAAAAACAGGAGAAAAAGAAACAGGTTCGTACGACCTTCCGAACGGCTAAAATTGAAGTGTATATAATACACGGTTTTTCGGGATCAGGGCCCCGAAATAAAATTCTCGGAAATCACATAAAAAGTTCCTCGGATCGATAAAGCGGCCACCCAAAGTTTGAGCACTAACAGAAGACATTTGGGGGTGCCGGTGTGCTACAAACCAGTATTCGCCGAAACTCGGATTATCGTGAAAAATGTGATAAAGCTCGTTATTTGAGGCTGAAATCGAACAGGTTGATTCCTGAAATCGAACAGGTAGATTTATGAAATGAGCTCGGACGCGTGATTGAAAAACAGGGATACAAAGAAACAGGTTGATTCCTGAAATCGAACAGGTTTATTCCTGAAATTGAACAGGTTGATTCCTGAAATGAGCTCGGACGCGTGATTGAAAAACAGGAAGAAAAAGAAACAGGTCCGTCGATGCGACCTTCCGAACGGCCGAAATTGAAGTGTAGAATACACGGTTTTTTTGGATTCGGGGTCCCGGAACAAAATTCTCGGAAATCACATAGAAAGTTCCTCGGGTCAGATAAAGCGATCACGCAATGTTTGAGCACCAACAAAACACATTTGGGGTCTTGGGTGTGCCACAAACCAAAGCATTCGCGAAACTCGGATTATCGTGATAAATGTGTTAAAGCTCGTTATTTGAGGCTGAAATCGAACAGGTTGATTCTTGAAATGAGCTCGGACGCGTGATAGAAAAAAGCAGTAGAAAAAAAACGGGTTCGTGACGACCTTTCGAACGATCAAATTGAAGTGTGTAATACACGGTTTTGAATTCGGGGTCCCGGAATAAAATTCTCGGAAATCACATAGAAAGTTCCTCGGGTCGATAAAGCGGCCACGCAAAGTTTGAGCACCAACGGAAGACATTTGGGGGTGCGGTGTGCACCCAAGCTTGCATTCGCCGAAACTCGGATTATCGTGAAAAATGTGTTTAAGCTCGTTATTTGAGACTGAAATCGAACAGGTTAATTCCTGAAATGAGCTCGGACGCGTGATTAAAAAACAGGGTGAAAAAGAAAAGTGGTCCGCACGACCTTCCGAGCGGTGAAATTGAAGTGTATAATACGGTTTTTCGGGATTCCGGTCCCGGAACAAAATTCTCCGGAAATCACATAGAAAGTTCCTCGGGTCGATAAAGCGATCCACGCAATGTTTGAGCACCAACGAAACACATTTGGGGGTGCCGGTGTGCCACAAACCAGCATTCGCCGAAACTCGGATTATCGTGATAAATGTGTTAAAGCTCGTTATTTGAGGCTGAAATCGAACAGGTTGATTCCTGAAATGAGCTCGGACGCGTGATAAAAAACAGGTAGAAAAAGAAACGGGTTCCGGTACGACCTTTCGAACGACTGAAATTGAAGTGTGTAATACACGGTTTTTCGAAATTCCGGGGTCCCGGAATAAAATTCTCCGGAAATCACATAGAAAGTACCTCGGGTCAGATAAAGCGGCCACGCAAAGTTTGAGCACCAACGGAAGATATTTGGGTGTGCCGGTCGCCACAAACCAAAGATTCAAAAACTCGGATTATCTTGAAAAATGTGTTAAAGCTCGTTATTTGAGTCTTAAATCGAACAGGCTGATTCCTGAAATGAGCTCGGACGCGTGATTGAAAAACAGGGAGAAAAAGAAACAGATTCCGGTACGACCTTCAGAACGGCTGAAATTGAAGTGTATAATACACGTTTTTTGGGATTCCGGGGTCCCGGAATAAAATTCTACGATAATCACATAGAAAGTTCCTCGGGTCAGATAAAGCGGTCACGCAAAGTTTGAGCACCAACGGAAGACATTTGGGGGTGTAGGTGTGCCACAAACCAGCATTCGCCGAAGCTCAGATTATCGTGAAAAATGTGTCAAAGCTCGTTATTTGAGGCTGAAATCGAACAGGTTGATTCCTGAAATCGAACAGGATGATTCCTGAAATGAGCTCGGACGCGTTATTGAAAAACAGGGAGAAAAAGAAACAGGTTCTGGTACGACCTTCCGAACGGCTAAAATTGAAGTGTATATAATACACGGTTTTTCGGGATTCCGGGGCCCCGAAATAAAATTCTCCGGAAATCGCATAAAAAGTTCCTCGGATCAGATAAAGCGGCCACCCAAAGTTTGAGCACTAACAGAAGACATTTGGGGGTGCCGGTGTGCCACAAACCAGTATTCGCCGAAACTCGGATTATAGTGAAAAATGTGATAAAGCTCGTTATTTGAGGCTGAAATCGAACAGGTTGATTCCTGAAATCGAACAGGTAGATTTATGAAATGAGCTCGGACGCGTGATTGAAAAACAGGGATACAAAGAAACAGGTTGATTCCTGAAATCGAACAGGTTTATTCCTGAAATTGAACAGGTTGATTCCTGAAATGAGCTCGGACGCGTGATTGAAAAACAGGAAGAAAAAGAAACAGGGTCCGGTACGACCTTCCGAACGGCTGAAATTGAAGTGTATAATACACGGTTTTTCTGGATTCCGGGGTCCCGGAACAAAATTCTCCGGAAATCACATAGAAAGTTCCTCGGGTCAGATAAAGCAGTCACGCAATGTTTGAGCACCAACAAAACACATTTGGGGGTGCCGGTGTGCAAACCAAGATTCGCGAAACTCGGATTATCGTGATAAATGTGTTAAAGCTCGTTATTTGAGGCTGAAATCGAACAGGTTGATTCCTGAAATGAGCTCGGACGCGTGATAGAAAAACAGGTAGAAAAAGAAACGGGTTCCGGTACGACCTTTCGAACGACTGAAATTGAAGTGTGTAATACACGGTTTTTCGAAATTCCGGGGTCCCGGAATAAAATTCTCCGGAAATCACATAGAAAGTTCCTCGGGTCAGATAAAGCGGCCACGCAAAGTTTGAGCACCAACAGAAGACATTTGGGGGTGCCGGTGTGCCAAGCTTGGCAAAGATTCGCCGAAACTCGGATTATCGTGAAAAATGTGTTTAAGCTCGTTATTTGAGACTGAAATCGAACAGGTTAATTCCTGAAATGAGCTCGGACGCGTGATTAAAAAACAGGGAGAAAAAGAAACAGGGTCCGGTACGACCTTCCGAGCGGCTGAAATTGAAGTGTATAATACACGGTTTTTCGGGATTCCGGGGTCCCGGAACAAAATTCTCCGGAATTCACATAGAAAGTTCCTCGAGTCAGATAAAGGAGTCACGCAATGTTTGATCACCAACGGAACACATTTGGGGGTGCCGGTGTGCCACAAACCAGCATTTGCCGAAAAACTCGGATTATCGTGATAAATGTGTTAAACCTCGTTATTTGAGGCTGCAATCGAACATGTTGATTCCTGAAATCGAACAGGTTGTCCTGAAATGAGCTCGGACGCGTGATTGAAAAACAGGAAGAAAAAGAAACAGGGTCCGGTACGACCTTCCGAACGGCTGAAATTGAAGTGTATAATACACGGATTTTCGTGATTCCGGGGTCCCGGAACAAAATTCTCCGAAAATCACATATAAAGTTCCTCGGGTCAGATAAAGCAGTCACGCAATGTTTGAGCACCAACGAAACACATTTGGGGGTGCCGGTGTGCCACAAACCAGCATTCGCCGAAACTCGGATTATCGTGATAAATGTGTTAAAGCTCGTTATTTGAGGCTGAAATCGAACAGGTTGATTCCTGAAATGAGCTCGGACGCGTGATAGAAAAACAGGTAGAAAAAGAAACGGGTTCCGGTACGACCTTTCGAACGACTGAAATTGAAGTGTGTAATACACGGTTTTTCGAAATTCCGGGGTCCCGGAATAAAATTCTCCGGAAATCACATAGAAAGTTCCTCGGGTCAGATAAAGCGGCCACGCAAAGTTTGAGCACCAACAGAAGACATTTGGGGGTGCCGGTGTGCCACAAGCCAGCATTCGCCGAAACTCGGATTATCGTGAAAAATGTGTTTAAGCTCGTTATTTGAGACTGAAATCGAACAGGTTAATTCCTGAAATGAGCTCGGACGCGTGATTGGAAAACAGGGAGAGAAGAAACAGTGGTCGATACGACCTTCCGAACGGTGAAATTGAAGGGCATAATACACGGTTTTCGGGATTGCGAGTCCGGAACAAAATTCTCTGGAAATCACATAGAACGTTCCTTGGGTCAAATAAAGCGGCCATGCAAAGTTTGAGCACCAACGGAAGACATTTGGGGGTGCCGGTGTGCCACAAACAAGCATTCGCCGAAACTCGGATTATTGTGAAAAATGTGATAAAGCTCGTTATTTGAGGGTGAAATCGAACAGGTTGATTCCTGAAATCGAAGAGGTTGATTCCTGAAATGAGCTCGGACGCGTGATTAAAAAACAGGGAGAAAAAGAAACAGGGTCCGGTACGACCTTCCGAGCGGCTGAAATTGAAGTGTATAATACACGGTTTTTCGGGATTCCGGGGTCCCGGAACAAAATTCTCCGGAATTCACATAGAAAGTTCCTCGGGTCAGATAAAGGAGTCACGCAATGTTTGATCACCAACGGAACACATTTGGGGGTGCCGGTGTGCCACAAACCAGCATTTGTCGAAAAACTCGGATTATCGTGATAAATGTGTTAAAGCTCGTTATTTGAGGCTGCAATCGAACATGTTGATTCCTGAAATCGAAAAGGTTGATTCCTGAAATGAGCTCGGACGCGTGATTGAAAAACAGGAAGAAAAAGAAACAGGGTCCGGTACGACCTTCCGAACGGCTGAAATTGAAGTGTATAATACACGGTTTTTCGGGATTCCGGGGTCCCGGAACAAAATTCTCCGGAAATCACATAGAAAGTTCCTCGGGTCAGATAAAGCAGTCACGCAATGTTTGAGCACCAACGAAACACATTTGGGGGTGCCGGTGTGCCACAAACCAGCATTCGCCGAAACTCGGATTATCGTGAAAAATGTGTTAAAGCTCGTTATTTGAGGCTGAAATCGAACAGGTTGATTCCTGAAATGAGCTCGGACGCGTGATAGAAAAACAGGTAGAAAAAGAAACGGGTTCCGGTACGACCTTTCGAACGACTGAAATTGAAGTGTGTAATACACGGTTGTTCGAAATTCCGGGGTCCCGGAATAAAATTCTCCGGAAATCACATAGAAAGTACCTCGGGTCAGATTAAGCGGCCACGCAAAGTTTGAGCACCAACGGAAGATATTTGGGTGTGCCGGTCTGCCACAAACCAGCATTCGCCGAAACTCGGATTATCTTGAAAAATGTGTTAAAGCTCGTTATTTGAGGCTTAAATCGAACAGGCTGATTCCTGAAATGAGCTCGGACGCGTGATTGAAAAACAGGGAGAAAAAGAAACAGGTTCCGCATGACGACCTTGAACGGTGAAATTGAAGTGTATAATACACGTTTTTTGGGATTCCGGGGTCCCGGAATAAAATTCTACGAAAATCACATAGAAAGTTCCTCGGGTCAGATAAAGCGGTCACGCAAAGTTTGAGCACCAACGGAAGACATTTGGGGGTGTAGGTGTGCCACAAACCAGCATTCGCCGAAGCTCAGATTATCGTGAAAAATGTGTCAAAGCTCGTTATTTGAGGCTGAAATCGAACAGGTTGATTCCTGAAATCGAACAGGATGATTCCTGAAATGAGCTCGGACGCGTTATTGAAAAACAGGGAGAAAAAGAAACAGGTTCTGGTACGACCTTCCGAACGGCTAAAATTGAAGTGTATATAATACACGGTTTTTCGGGATTCCGGGGCCCCGAAATAAAATTCTCCGGAAATCACATAAAAAGTTCCTCGGATCAGATAAAGCGGCCACCCAAAGTTTGAGCACTAACAGAAGACATTTGGGGGTGCCGGTGTGCCACAAACCAGTATTCGCCGAAACTCGGATTATCGTGAAAAATGTGTTAAAGCTCGTTATTTGAGGCTGAAATCGAACAAAGTTGATTCCGAAATCGAACGGGTAGATTTATGAAATGAGCTCGACGCGTGATTGAAAAAACAGGATACAAAGAAACAAGGTTGATTCCCGAAATCGAACAGGTTTATTCCCGAAATTGAACAAAGGTTGATTCTGAAATGAGCTCGGACGCGTGATTGAAAAACAGGGAGAAAAAGAAAGTGGTCCGACGACCTTCCGAACGGCCGAAATTGAAGTGTATAATACACGGTTTTTTGGGATTCCGGTTCCCGGAACAAAATTCTCCGGAAATCACATAGAAAGTTCCTCGGGTCGATAAAGCGATCCACGCAATGTTTGAGCACCAACAAAACACATTTGGGGGTGCCGGTGTGCCACAAACCAAAGATTCGCCAAAACCTCGGATTATCGTGATAAATGTGTTAAAGCTCGTTATTTGAGGTTGAAATCGAACAGGTTGATTCCTGAAATGAGCTCGGACGCGTGATAGAAAAACAGGTAGAAAAAGAAACGGGTTCGGACGACCTTTCGAACGATCGAAATTGAAGTGTGTAATACACGGTTTTGAAATTCAGGGTCCCGGAATAAAATTCTCGGAAATCACATAGAAAGTTCCTCGGGTCGATAAAGCGGCCACGCAAAGTTTGAGCACCAACAGAAGACATTTGGGGGTGCCGGTGTGCCACAAGCCAGCATTCGCCGAAACTCGGATTATCGTGAAAAATGTGTTTAAGCTCGTTATTTGAGACTGAAATCGAACAGGTTAATTCCTGAAATGAGCTCGGACGCGTGATTGGAAAATAGGGAGAGAAGAAACAGGTCAGCACGACCTTCCGAACGGCAGTGAAATTGAAGGGCATAATACACGGTTTTTCGGGATTGCGGAGTCCCGGAACAAAATTCTCTGGAAATCACATAGAAAGTTCCTTGGGTCAAATAAAGCGGCCATGCAAAGTTTGAGCACCAACGGAAGACATTTGGGGTGCGGTGTGCCAGAAACCAGCATTCGCCGAAACTCGGATTATTGTGAAAAATGTGATAAAGCTCGTTATTTGAGGGTGAAATCGAACAGGTTGATTCCTGAAATCGAAGAGGTTGATTCCTGAAATGAGCTCGGACGCGTGATTAAAAAACAGGGAGAAAAAGAAACAGTGGTCCCATTTACGACCTTCCGAGCGGTGAAATTGAAGTGTATAATATACGGTTTTTCGGGATTCCGGGGTCCCGGAACAAAATTCTCCGGAAATCACATAGAAAGTTCCTCGGGTCAGATAAAGCAGTCACGCAATGTTTGAGCACCAACGAAACACATTTGGGGGTGCCGGTGTGCCACAAACCAGCATTCGCCGAAACTCGGATTATCGTGATAAATGTGTTAAAGCTCGTTATTTGAGGCTGAAATCGAACAGGTTGATTCCTGAAATGAGCTTGGACGCGTGATAGAAAAACAGGTAGAAAAATAAACGGGTTCCGGTACGACCTTTCGAACGACTGAAATTGAAGTGTGTAATACACGGTTTTTCGAAATTCCGGGGTCCCGGAACAAAATTCTCCGGAAATCACATAGAAAGTTCCTCGGTTAGATAAAGCGGCCACACAAAGTTTGAGCACCAACGGAAGACATTTGGGGGTGCCGGTGTGCTACAAACCAGCATTGCCGAAACTCGGATTATCGTGAAAAATGTGTTAAAGCTCGTTATTTGAGGCTGAAATCGAACATGTTGATTCCTGAAATCGAACAGTTGATTCTGAAATGATCTCGGACGCGTGGATGAAAAACAGGAGAAAAAGAAACAGGCCTGGTACGACCTTCCGAACTATTTGAAATTGAAGTGTATAATACACGGTTTTCGGGATTTCGGGGTCCCGTAATAAAATTATCCAGGAAATCACCTTGAAAGTTCCTCGGGTCGATAAAGCGCCACGCAAAGTTTGATCACCAACGGAAGACATTAGAAAAGCGTGTGCCACAAACCAGCATTGCCGAAACTCGGATTATCGTGAAAAATGTGTTAAAGCTCGTTATTTGAGGCTGAAATCGAACATGTTGATTCCTGAAATCGAACAGGTTGATTCCTGAAATGATCTCGGACGCGTGATTGAAAAACAGGAGAAAAAGAAACGTGGTCGACGACCTTCCGAACGGTAGAATAAAGTGTATAATACACGGTTTTCGGATTCAGGGTCCGAACGAAGTTCTCCGGAAATCACATAGAAAGTTCCTCGGGTCAGATAAAGCAGTCACTCAGTGTTTGAGCACCAACGAAACACATTTGGGGGTGCCGGTGTGCCACAAACCAGCATTCGCCGAAACTCGGATTATCGTGATAAATGTGTTAAAGCTCGTTATTTGAGGCTACAATCGAACAGGTTGATTCCTGAAATGAGCTCGGACATGTGATAGAAAAACAGGTAGGAAAAGAAACTGGTTCCGGTACGACCTTTCGAACGGCTGAAATTGAAGTGTATAATACACGGTTTTTCGGGATTCCGGGGTCCCGGAAAAAAATTATCCGGAAATCACATAGAAGTTCCTCGGGATAGATAAAGCGGCCACGCAAATTTTGAGCACCAACGGAAGAAATTTGGGGGTGCCGGTGTGCCACAAACCAGCATTGCCGAAACTCGGATTATCGTGAAAAATGTGTTAAAGCTCGTTATTTGAGGCTGAAATCGAACATGTTGATTCCTGAAATCGAGCAGGTTGATTCCTGAAATGAGCTCGGATGCGTGATTAAAAAACAGGGAGAAAAAGAAACAGGATCCGGTACGACCTTCCGAACGGCTGAAATTGAAGTGTATATTACACGGTTTTTCGGGATTCCGGGGTACGGAAACAAAATTTTCCGGAAATAACATAGAAAGTTCATCGGGTCAGATAAAGCAGTCACGCAAAGTTTGAGCACCAACGGAATACATTTGGGGGTGCCGGTGTGCCACAAGCCAGCATTCGCCGAAACTCTGATTATCGTGAAAAATGTGTTAAAGCTCGTTATTTTAGATCGAAATCGAACAAGGTTGATTCTGAAATGAGCTCGGACGCGTGATTGGAAAACAGGAGAAAAGAAACATATTTACGACCTTCCGAACATCCGAAATTGAAGTGTATAATACACGGTTTCGGGATTCGGGTCCCGGAACAAAATTCTCCGGAAATCACATAGAAAGTTCCTCGGGTCAGATAAAGCGGCCACGCAAAGTTTGAGCACCAACAGAAGACATTTTGGGGTGCCGGTGTGCCACAAACCAGCATTCGCCGAAACTCGGATTATCGTGAAAAATGTGTTAAAGCTCGTTATTTGAGACTGAAATCGAACAGGTTAATTCCTGAAATGAGCTCGGACGCGTGATTGGAAAACAGGAGAAAAGAAACAGGGTCCGGTCACGACCTTCCGAACGGTGAAATTGAAGTGCATAAGACACGGTTTTTCGGGATTCGGGGTCCGGAACAAAATTCTCGGAAATCACATAGAAAGTTGCTTAGGTCGATAAAGCGGCCACGCAAAGTTTGAGCACCAACGGAAGACATTTGGGGTGCGGTGTGCCACAAACAAGCATTCGCGAAACTCGGATTATCGTGAAAAATGTGTTAAAGCTCGTTATTTGAGGCTGCAATCGAACAGGTTGATTCCTAAAATCGAACAGGTTGATTCCTGAAATGAGCTCGGACGTGTGATTAAAAACAGGGAGAAAAAGAAACAGTGGTCCGATTACGACCTTCCGAGTAATAAATTGAAGTGTATAATACACGGTTTTCGGGATTAGGGGTTAGGAACAAAATTCTCCGTAAATCACATAGAAAGTTTCTCGGGTCGATAAAGCGATCCACGCAATGATTGAGCACCAACGGAACACATTTGGGGTGGTGTGCCCAAACCAAAGATTCGAAACTCGGATTATCGTGATAAATGTGTTAAAGCTCGTTATTTGAGGCTGAAATCGAACAGGTTGATTCCATAAATCGAACAGGTTTATTCCTGAAATCGAACAGGTTGATTCCTGAAATAAGCTCGGACGCGTGATTGAAAAACAGGAAGAAAAAGAAACAGTGGTCCGAGACGACCTTAACTACTGAAATTGAAGTGTATAATTCACGGTTTTTCGGATTCCGAGTCCCGGAACAAAATTCTCCGGAAATCACATAGAAAGTTCCTCGGGTCAGATAAAGCTGTCACGCAATGTTTGAGTACCAACGAAACACATTTGGGGGTGCCGGTGTGCCACAAACCAGCATTTGTCGAAACTCGGATTATCGTGATAAATGTGTTAAAGCTCGTTATTTGAGGTTGAAATCGAACAAAGGTTGATTCTGAAATGAGCTTGGACGCGTGATAGAAAAAAAAAGGTAGAAAAAGAAACGGGTTCCAGTCGACCTTTCGAACGATCGAAATTGAAGTGTGTAATACGGTTTTGAATTCAGGGGTCCCGGAATAAAATTCTCGGAAATCACATAGAAAGTTCCTCGGGTCGAGAAAGCGGCCACGCAAAGTTTGAGCACCAACGGAAGATATTTGGGTGTGCTTGTCTGCCACAAACCAAAGATTCGCCAAAACTCGGATTATCTTGAAAAATGTGTTAAAGCTCGTTATTTGAGGCTTAAATCGAACAGGTTGATTCCTGAAATGAGCTCGGACGGGTGATTGAAAAACAGGGAGAAAAAGAAACAGGTTCCGGCACGACCTTCCGAACGGTGAAATTGAAGTGTATAATACACGGTTTTTCGGGATTCGGGGTCCCGGAATAAAATTCTCCGGAAATCACATAGAAAGTTCCTCGGGTCGAATAAAGCGGCCACGCAAAGTTTGAGCACCAACGGAAGACATTTGGGGGTGTAGGTGTGCCACAAACCAAAGATTCGCCGAAGCTCGGATTATCGTGAAAAATGTGTTAAAGCTCGTTATTTGAGGTGAAATCGAACAGGTTGATTCCTGAAATCGAACAGGTTGATTCCGAAATGACCTCGGACGCGTTATTGAAAAACAGGAGAAAAAAAACAGGTTCCGTCACGACCTTAAGCATTTGAAATTGAAGTGTATATAATACACGGTTTTCGGGATTCCGGGGTCCCGGAATAAAATTCTCTGGAAATCACATAAAAAGTTCCTCGGGTCGATAAAGCGGCCACGCAAAGTTTGAGCACCAACGGAAGACATTTGGGGTGCGGTGTGCTACAAACCAAAGATTCGCGAAACTCGGATTATCGTGAAAAATGTGTTAAAGCTCGTTATTTGAGGTGAAATCGAACAGGTTGATTCCTGAAATCGAACAGGTAAATTTATGAAATGAGCTCGGACGCGTGATTGAAAACAGGAGAAAAATAAAGTATCGATACGAACTTCCCGAATTTGAAATTGAAGTGTATAATACACGGGTTTGATTAGGGGTCCCGGAATAAAATTCTCGGAAATCACATAGAAAGTTCCTCGGTTAGATAAAACGGTCACGCAAAGTTTGAGCACCAACGGAAGACATTTGGGGGTGCCGGTGTACCACAAACAAAGATTGCGAAACCTCGGATTATCGTGAAAAATGTGTTAAAGCTCGTTATTTGAGGTCAAATCGAACAAAGTTGATTCTGAAATCGAACAAAGGTTGATTCTGAAATAATCTCGGACGCGATTGAAAAACAGGAGAAAAAGAAACAGGGCACCGGTACGACCTTCCGAACGGTGAAATCGAAGTGTATAATACACGGTTTTCGGGATTAGGGGTCCGGAATAAAATTATCCAGGAAATCACCTAGAAAGTTCCCGGGTCGATAAAGCGCCACGCAAAGTTTGATCAAGAGAAGACATTTGGGGGTGTCGGTGTGCCACAAATCAAAGCATTGCAGAAACTCGGATTATCGTGAAAAATGTGTTAAAGCTCGTTATTTGAGGTAGAAATCGAACAGGTTGATTCTCGAAATCGAACAAGGTTGATTCTGAAATGATCTCCGACGCGTGATTGAAAAACAGGGAGAAAAAGAAACAGGGTCCGGTACGACCTTCCGAACGGCTGAAATTTAAGTGTATATATAATACACGGTTTTTCGGGATTCCGAGGTCCCGGAACGAAATTCTCCGGAAATCACATAGAAAGTTCCTCGGGTCAGATAAAGCGGCCAAGCAAAGTTTGAGCACCAATGAGAAGACAATGGGGGTGCGGTGTACCTACAAACCAAAGATACTGCCGAAACTCGGATTATCGTGAAAAATGTGTTAAAGCTCGTTATTTGAGATCGAAATCGAACAAAGTTGATTCTGAAATGAGCTCGGACGCGTGATTGGATAACAGAAGAAAAAAACAGGGTCAGTGCGACTTTCCGAACGGCTGAAATTGAAGTGTATAATACACGATTTTTCGGGATTCCGGGGTCCTGGAACGAAATTCTCCGGAAATCACATAGAAAGTTCCTCGGGTCAGATAAAGCAGTCACGCAATGTTTGAGCACCAACGAAACACATTTGGGGGTGGCGGTGTGCCACAAACCAGCATTCGCCGAAACTCGGATTATCGTGATAAATGTGTTAAAGCTCGTTATTTGAGGCTGAAATCGAACAGGTTGATTCCTGAAAAGAGCTCGGACGCGTGATAGAAAAACAGGTAGAAAAAGAAACGGGTTCCGGTACGACCTTTCGAACGGCTGAAATTGAAGTGTATAATACACGGTTTTTCGGGATTCCGGGGTCCGGGAACAAAATTCTCCGGAAATCACATAGAAAGTTCCTCGGGTCAGATAAAGCAGTCACGCAAAGTTTGAGCACCAACGGAATACATTTGGGGGTGCCGGTGTGCCACAAGCCAGCATTCGCCGAAACTCGGATTATCGTGAAAATGTGTTAAAGTTCGTTATTTTAGACTGAAATCGAACAGGTTAATTCCTGAAATGAGCTCGGACGCGTGATTGGAAAACAGGGAGAAAAGAAACGGATTCCGGTACGACCTTCCGAACAGCTGAAATTGAAGTGTATAATACACGGTTTTTCGGGATTCCGGGGTCTCGGAACAAAATTCTCCGGAAATCACATAGAAAGTTCCTCGGGTCAGATAAAGCGGACACGCAAAGTTTGATCACAACAGAAGACATTTGGGGGTGTCGGTGTGCCACAAACCAGCATTGCCGAAACTCGGATTATCGTGAAAAATGTGTTAAAGCTCGTTATTTGTGGCTGAAATCGAACAGGTTGATTCCTGAAATCGAACAGGTTGATTCCTGAAATGATCTCGGACGCGTGATTGAAAAACAGGGAGAAAAAGAAACAGGGTCCGGTACGACCTTCCGAACGGCTGAAATTGAAGTGTATATATAATACACGGTTTTTCGGGATTCAGGGGTCCCGGAACGAAATTCTCCGGAAATCGCATAGAAAGTTCCTCGGGTCAGATAAAGCGGCCACGCAAAGTTTGAGCACCAACAGAAGACAATTGGGGGTGCCGGTGTGCCACAAACCAGCATACGCCGAAACTCGGATTATCGTGAAAAATGTGTTAAAGCTCGTTATTTGAGACTGAAATCGAACAGGTTGATTCCTGAAATGAGCTCGGACGCGTGATTGGATAACAGGAAGAAAAAAAACAGGGTCCGGTACGACTTTCCGAACGGCTGAAATTGAAGTGTATAATACACGATTTTTCGGGATTCCGGGGTCCCGGAACAAAATTCTCCGGAAATCACATAGAAAGTTCCTCGGGTCAGATAAAGCAGTCACGCAATGTTTGAGCACCAACTAAACACATTTGGGGGTGCCGGTGTGCCACAAACAAGCATTCGCCGAAACTCGGATTATCGTGATAAATGTGTTAAAGCTCGTTATTTGAGGCTGAAATCGAACAGGTTGATTCCTGAAAAGTGCTCGGACGCGTGATAGAAAAACAGGTAGAAAAAGAAACGGGTTCCGGTACGACCTTTCGAACGGCTGAAATTGAAGTGTATAATACACGGTTTTTCGGGATTCCGGGTTCCCGGAAAAAAATTCTCCGGAAATCACATAGAAGTTCCTCGGGACAAATAAAGCGGCCACGCAAATTTTGAGCACCAACGGAAGAAATTTTTTGGTGCCGGTGTGCCACAAACCAGCATTCGCCGAAACTCGGATTATCGTGAAAAATGTGTTAAAGCTCGTTATTTGAGGCTGAAATCGAACAGGTTGATTCCTGAAATCGAACAGGTTTATTCCTGAAATGAGCTCGGATGCGTGATTAAAAAACAGGGAGAAAAAGAAACAGTGGTCCGATGACGACCTTCCGAGCAGCTGAAATTGAAGTGTATAATACACGGTTTTTCGGGATTCCGGGTAAAGGGAACAAAATTCTCCGGAAATCACATAGAAAGTTCCTCGGGTGAGATAAAGCGATCACGCAAAGTTTGAGCACCAACGGAAGACATTTGGGGTGTGCGGTGTGCCACAAGCGGCAAGATTCGCCGAAACTCGGATTATCGTGAAAAATGTGTTAAAGTTCGTTATTTTAGACTGAAATCGAACAGGTTAATTCCTGAAATGAGCTCGGACGCGTGATTGGAAAACAGGGAGAAAAGAAAAGATTCGATGCGACCTTTGAAGTTGAAATTGAAGTGTATAATAATACGGTTTTTCGGGATTCGGGGTCCCGGAAAAAAAATTCTCGGAAATCACATAGAAGTTCCTCGGGACAGATAAAGCGGCCACGCAAATTTTGAGCACCAACGGAAGAAATTTTTTGGTGCCGGTGTACCCAAACCAAAGATTCGCGAAACTCGGATTATCGTGAAAAATGTGTTAAAGCTCGTTATTTGAATCTGAAATCGAACAGGTTGATTCTGAAATCGAACAGGTTGATTCTTGAAATGAGCTCGGACGCGTGATTAAAAACACGAGAAAAGAAACAGGTCGGTCCAGACGACCTTCCGAACATTTGAAATTGAAGTGTATAATACACGGTTTTCGGGATTCCGGGTTGGGAACAAAATTCTCCGGAAATCACATAAAAGTTCCTCGGGTCGAGATAAAGCGATCACGCAAAGTTTGAGCACCAACGGAATACATTTGGGGGTGCCGGTGTGCCACAAACCAGCATTGCCGAAACTCGGATTATCGTGAAAAATGTGTTAAAGCTCGTTATTTGAGGCTGAAATCGAACAGGTTGATTCCTGAAATCGAACAGGTTGATTCCTGAAATGATCTCGGACGCGCGATTGAAAAACAGGGAGAAAAAGAAACAGGGCCTGGTACGACCTTCCGAACGGCTGAAATCGAAGTGTATAATACACGGTTTTTCGGGATTCCGGGGTCCCGGAATAAAATTATCCGGAAATCACCTAGAAAGTTCCCCGGGTCAGATAAAGCGGCCACGCAAAGTTTGATCACAACAGAAGACATTTGGGGGTGTCGGTGTGCCACAAATCAGCATTGCCGAAACTCGGATTATCGTGAAAAATGTGTTAAAGCTCGTTATTTGAGGCTGAAATCGAACAGGTTGATTCCTGAAATCGAACAGGTTGATTCCTGAAATGATCTCCGACGCGTGATTGAAAAAACAGGAGAAAAAGAAACAGGGTCGACGACCTTCCGAACGGTGAAATTGAAGTGTATATATAATACACGGTTTGGGATTCCGAGGTCCGGAACGAAATTCTCGGAAATCACATAGAAAGTTCCTCGGGTCGATAAAGCGGCCACGCAAAGTTTGAGCACCAACGGAAGACAATTGGGGGTGCGGTGTACCTACAAACCAAAGATACGCCGAAACTCGGATTATCGTGAAAAATGTGTTAAAGCTCGTTATTTGAGACTGAAATCGAACAGGTTGATTCTGAAATGAGCTCGGACGCGTGATTGGATAACGGGAAGAAAAAACAGGGTCCCAGACGACTTTCCGAACATTTGAAATTGAAGTGTATAATACACGATTTTTCGGGATTCCGGAATCTTGGAACGAAATTCTCCGGAAATCACATAGAAAGTTCCTCGGTCAGATAAAGCGGTCACGCAAAGTTTGAGCACCAACGAAACACATTTGGGGGTGCCGGTGTGCCACAAACCAAGATTCGCCGAAACTCGGATTATCGTGATAAATGTGTTAAAGCTCGTTATTTGAGGTTGAAATCGAACAGGTTGATTCTGAAAAAGAGCTCGGACGCGTGATAGAAAAACAGGTAGAAAAAGAAACGGTTCGACGACCTTTCGAACGGTGAAATTGAAGTGTATAATACACGGTTTTTGGATTCCGGTCCGGAACAAAATTTCTCGGAAATCACATAGAAAGTTCCTCGGGTCAGATAAAGCGGTCACGCAAAGTTTGAGCACCAACGGAATACATTTGGGGTGCCTGTGTGCCCAAGCCGCATTCGCAGAAACTCGGATTATCGTGAAAATGTGTTAAAGTTCGTTATTTTAGATCGAAATCGAACAGGTTAATTCACGAAATGAGCTCGGACGCGTGATTGGAAAACAGGAGAAAAGAAACGGATTCAGACGACCTTCCGAACAGCTGAAATTGAAGTGTATAATACACGGTTTCGGGATTCGGGGTCTCGGAACAAAATTCTCCGGAAATCACATAGAAAGTTCCTCGGGTCAGATAAAGCGGACACGCAAATTTTGATCACAACAGAAGACATTTGGGGGTGTCGGTGTGCCACAAACCAGCATTGCCGAAACTCGGATTATCGTGAAAAATGTGTTAAAGCTCGTTATTTGTGGCTGAAATCGAACAGGTTGATTCCTGAAATCGAACAAGTTGATTCCTGAAATGAGCTCGAACGCGTGATTGAAAAACAGGGAGAAAAGAAACAGATTCCGGTACGACCTTCCGAACAGCTGAAATTGAAGTGTATAATACACGGTTTTTCGGGATTCCGGGGTCCCGGTATAAAATTCTCCGGAAATCACATAGAAAGTTACTCGGGTCAGATAAAGCGGCCACGTAAATTTTGAGCCCTGCGGAAGACATTTGGGGGTGCCGGTGTGCCACAAACAGGTTGATAAAGCTCGTTATTTGAGGCTGAAATCGAACAGGTTGATTCCTGAAATTGAACAGGTTGATTCCTGAAATGGGATCAGACTCGTGATTGAAAAACAGGGAGAAAAAGAAACAGATTCCGGTACGACCTTCCGAACAGCTGAAATTGAAGTGTATATAATAGCGGTTTTCGGGATTAGGGGTCCCGGAATAAAATTCTCGGTAATCACATAGAAAGTTTCTCGGGTCGATAAAGCGGCCACGCAAAGTTTGAGTACCAACGGAAGACATTTGGGGTACGGTGTGCCACAAACCAACATTTCGCCGAAACTCGGATTATCGTGAAAAATGTGTTAAAGCTCGTTATTTGAGGCTGAAATTGAACACGTTGATTCCTGAAATCGAACAAGTTGATTCATGAAATGAGCTCGAACGCGTGATTGAAAAACAGGGAGAAAAAGAAACAAGTTCCGGTACGACCTTCCGAACGGCTGAAATTGAATTGTATAATACACGGGTTTTTCGGGATTCCGGGGCCCCGGAATAAAATTTTCCAGAAATCACATAGAAAGTTCCTCGGGTCAGATAAAGCGGCCACCCAAAGTTTGAGCACCAACGGATGGCATTTTGGGGTGCCGTTGTGCCACAAACCAGAATTCGCCGAAACTCGGATTATCGTGAAAATTGTGTTAAAACTCGTTATTTGAGGCTGAAATCGAACAGGTTGATTCCTGAAATCGAACAGGTTGATTTCTGAAATGAGCTCGGACTCGTGATTGAAAAACAGGGAGAAAAAGAAACAGATTCCGGTACCACCTTCCGAACAGCTGAAATTGAAGTGTATAATACACGGGTTTCTCGGGATTCCGGGGCCCCGGAATAAAATTTTCCGGAAATCACATAGAAAGTTCCTCGGGTCAGATAAAGCGGCCACCCAAAGTTTGAGCACCAACGGAAGATATTTTGGGGTCTGCGTTGTACCAAACCAAAGATTCGCCAAGAAACTCGGATTATCGTGAAAAATGTGTTAAAGCTCGTTATTTGAGGCTGAAATCGAACAGGTTTATTCCTGAAATCGAACAGGTTTATTTCTGAAATGAGCTCGGACTCGTGATTGAAAAACAAGGAGAAAAAGAAACAGATTCCGGTACGACTTTCCGAACAGCTGAAATTGAAGTGTATAATACATGGTTTTTCGAGATTCCGGGTCCCGGAATAAAATTCTCCGGAAATCACATAGAAAGTTACTCGGGTCAGATAAAGCGGCCACGCAAAGTTTGAGCCCAACGGAAGACATTTGGGGGTGCCGGTGTGCCACAAACCAGCATTCGCCGAAACTCGGATTATCGTGAAAAATGTATTAAAGCTCGTTATTTGAGGCTGAAATCGAACAGGTTGATTCCTGAAATGAGCTCGGACGCGTGATTGAAAAACAGGTTGAAAAAGAAACAGTTCGATCACGACCTTCCGAACGGGTGAAATTGAAGTGTATATAATGAGCGGTTTTAGGATTCGGTCTCGGAATAAAATTTTCCGGAAATCACATAGAAATTTTCTCGGGTCAGATAAAGCGGCCACGCAAAGTTTGAGCACCAACGGAAGACATTTGGGGGTACCGGTGTGCCACAAACCAACATTCGCCAAAACTCGGATTATCGTGAAAAATGTGTTAAAGCTCGTTATTTGAGGCTGAAATTGAACAACTTGATTTCTGAAATCGAACAAGTTGATTCCTGAAATGAGCTCGAACGCGTGATTGAAAAACAGGGAGAAAAAGAAACAAGTTCCGGTACGACCTTCCGAACGGCTGAAATTGAAGTGTATAATACACGGGTTTTTCGGGATTCCGGGGCCTTGGAATAAAATTTTACGGAAATCACATAGAAAGTTCCTCGGGTCAGATAAAGCGGCCTCGCAAAGTTTGAGCACCAACGGAAGACATTTGGGGGTGCCGGTGTGCCACAAACCAGCATTCACCGAAACTCGGATTATCGTGAAAAATGTGTTAAAACTCGTTATTTGAGACTGAAATCGAACAGGTTGATTCCTGAAATGAGCTCGGACGCGTGATTGAAAAACAGGGAGAAAAAGAAACAGGGTCCAGTACGACCTTCCGAACGGCTGAAATTGAAGTGTATAATACACGGTTTTTGGGGATTCCGGGGTTCCGGAACAAAAATCTCCGGAAATCACATATAAAGTTCCTCGGGTCAGATAATGCGGCCACGCAAAGTTTGAGCACCAACGGAAGACATTTGAGGGTGCCGGTGTGCCACAAACCACCAGCATTCGGCGAAACTCGGATTATCGTGAAAAATGTGTTAAAGCTCGTTATTTGAGGCTGAAATCGAACAGGTTGATTCCTGAAATGAGCTCGGACGTGTGATTGAAAATAAGGGAGAAAAAGAAACAGGTTCCGGCACGACCTTCCGAACGGCTGAAATTGAAGTGTATAATACACGGTTTTTCGAGATTCGAGGGTCCCGGAATAAAATTCTCCGAAAATCACATAGAAAGTTCCTCGGATCAGATAAAGCGGCCACGCATAGTTTGAGCACCAACGGAAGACATTTGGGGGTGCCGGTGTGCCACAAACCAGCATTCGCCGAAACTCGGATTATCGTGAAAAATGTGTTAAAGCTCGTTATTTGAGGCTGAAATCGAACAGGTTGATTCCTTAAATCGAACAAGTTGATTCCTGAAATGAGCTCGGACGCGTGATTGAAAAACGGGGAGAAAAAAAACGAGGTTAGTGCGACTTTCCGAACGGCTAAATCCCGAAGTGTATATAATACACGGTTTTGGGATTCGGTCCGGAATAAAATTCTCCGGAAATCACATAGAAAGTGTCTCGGGTCAGATAAAGCGGCCACGCAAAGTTTGAGCACCAACGGAAGACATTTGGGGGTGCCGGTGTGCCACAAACCAACATTCGCCGAAACTCGAATTATCGTGAAAAATGTGTTAAAGCTCGTTATTTGAGGCTGAAATTGAACAGGTTGATTCCTGAAATCGAACAAGTTGATTCCTGATATGAGCTCGAACGCGTGATTGAAAAACAGGGAAAAAAGAAACAAGTTCCGGTACGACCTTCCGAACGGCTTAAATTGAAGTGTATAATACACGGGTTTTGGATTAGGGGCCAGGAATAAAATTTTCGGAAATCACATAGAAAGTTCCTCGGGTCAGATAAAGCGGCCACCCAAATTTTGAGCACCAACGGATGACATTTTGGGGTGCCGTTGTGCCACAAACCAGCATTCGCCGAAACTCGGATTATCGTGAAAAATGTGTTAAAACTCGTTATTTGAGGCTAAAATCGAACAGGTTGATTTCTGAAATCGAACAGGTTGATTTCTGAAATGAGCTCGGACGCGTGATTGATAAACAGGGAGAAAAAGAAACAGGTTCCGGTACGACCTTCCGAGCAGGTCGAAATTGAAGTGTATTATAATACACGGTTTTGAGTCGGGGTCCCGAATAAAATTCTCCGGAAATCACATAGAAAGTTCCTCGGGTCGGATAAAACGGCCACGCAAAGTTTGAGCACCAACGGAAGACATTTGGGGGTGCTTGGGTGTACCACAAACCAAAGATTCGCAGAAACTCGGATTATCGTGAAAAATGTGTTAAAGCTCGTTATTTGAAATTTGAAATCGAACGAGTTGATTCCGAAATCGAACAAGGTTGATTACTGAAATGAGCTCGGACTCGTGATTGAAAACAGGAGAAAAAGCAGATTCAGTCGACCTTCCGAAAAGCTCAAATTGAAGTGTATAATACACGGTCGCTTTCGAGTCGGGGTCCCGGAATAAAATTCTCGGAAATCACATAGAAAATTACAAGGTCGGGATAAAGCGGCCACGCAAAGTTTGAGCCAACGGAAGACATTTGGGGGGTGCCGGTGTACAAAACCAAAGATTCGCGAAATCGGATTATCGTGAAAAATGTATTAAAGCTCGTTATTTGAGGGTGAAATCGAACAAGGTTGATTCTGAAATCGAACAAGTTGATTCACGAAATGAGCTCGGACGCGTGATTGAAAAACAGGGAGAAAAAGAAACAGGTTCGAGACGATCTTCCGAACGGTGAAATTGAAGTGTATATAATACACGGTTTTTGGTCGGTCCCGGAATAAAATTCTCCGGAAATCACATAGAAAGCTCCTCGGTCAGATAAAGCGGCCTCGCAAAGTTTGAGCACCAACGGAAGACATTTGGGGGTGCCGGTGTGCCACAAACCAGCATTCGCCGAAACTCGGATTATCGTGAAAAATGTGTTAAAGCTCGTTATTTGAGACTCGAAATCGAACAAAGGTTGATTCACGAAATCGAACAGTTGATTTTGAAATGAGCTCAGGACGCGTGATTGAAAAACAGGAGAAAAAGAAACAGGTCGATCGACCTTAACTACTGAAATTGAAGTGTATAATACACGGTTTTTCGGGATTCCGGTGTTCCGGAACAAAATTCTACAGAAATCACATATAAAGTTCGCAAAGTTTGAGAACCAACGAAAGACATTTGAGGGTGCCGGTGTGCCACAAACCAGCATTCGGCGAAACTCGGATTATCGTGTAAAATGTGTTAAAGCTCGTTATTTGAGGCTGAAATCGAACAGGTTGATTCCTGAAATGAACTCGGACGTGTGATTGAAAATAAGGGAGAAAAAGAAACAGGTTCCGGCACGACCTTCCGAACGGCTGAAATTGAAGTGTATAATACACGGTTTCGAGATTCAAAGGGGTCCCGAATAAAATTCTCCGAAAATCACATAGAAAGTTCCTCGGGTCAGATAAAGCGGCCACGCAAAGTTTGAGCACCAACGGAAGACATTTGGGGGTGCCGGTGTGCCACAAACCAGCATTCGCCGAAACTCGGATTATCGTGAAAAATGTGTTAAAGCTCGTTATTTAAGGCTGAAATCGAACAGGTTGATTCATTAAATCGAACACGTTGATTCCTGAAATGAGCTCGGACGCGTGATTGAAAAACAGGGAGAAAAAGAAACAGGTTCCGGTACGACCTTCCGAACGGCTAAAATTGAAGTGTATATAATACACGGTTTTTCGGGATTCCGGGGTCCCGGAATAAAATTCTCCGGAAATCACATAGAAAGTTTCTCGGGTCAGATAAAGCGGCCACGCAAAGTTTGAGCACCAACGGAAGACATTTGGGGGTGCCGGTGTGCCACAAACCAACATTCGCCGAAACTCGAATTATCGTGAAAAATGTGTTAAAGCTCGTTATTTGAGTCTAAAATTGAACAGGTTGATTCCTGAAATCGAACAAGTTGATTCTGAAATGAGCTCGAACGCGTGATTGAAAAACAGGAGAAAAAGCGAGGTTCGAGTGACGACCTTCCGAACAGCTAAAATTGAAGTGTATAATACACGGGTTTTTCGGGATTCCGGTGCCCCGGAATAAAATTTTCCGGAAATCACATAGAAAGTTCCTCGGGTCAGATAAAGCGGCCACCCAAAGTTTGAGCACCAACGGAAGACATTTTGGGGTGCCGTTGTGCCACAAACAAAGATTCATTAAACTTCGGATTATCGTGAAAAATGTGTTAAAACTCGTTATTTGATTTGAAATCGAGCAAGGTTGATTCCTGAAATCGAACAGGTTGATTCCTGAAATCGAACAAGTTGATTCTCTGAAATGAGCTCGGACGCGTGATTGAAAAACAGGGAGAAAAAGAAACATGTTCCGGAACGACCTTCCGAACGGTTGAAATTGAAGTGTATATATAATACACGGTTTTTCGGAATTCCGGAGTCCCGGAATAAAATTCTCCGGAAATCACATAGAAAGCTCCTCGGGTCAGATAAAACGGCCTCGCAAAGTTTGAGCACCAACGAAAGACATTTGGGGGTGCCGGTGTGCCACAAACCAGCATTCGGCGAAACTCGGATTATCGTGAAAAATGTGTTAAAACTCGTTTTTTGAGGCTGAAATCGAACAGGTTGATTCCTGAAATGAGCTCGGACGCGTGATTGAAAAACAGGGAGAAAAAGAAACAGGGTCCGGTATGACCTTCCGAACGGCTGAAATTGAAGTGTATAATACACGGTTTTTCGGGATTCTGGGGTCCCGGAACAAAATTCTCCGGAAATCACACAGAAAGTTCCTCGGGTCAGATTAAGCGGCCACGCAAATTTTGAGCACCAACGGAAGACATTTGGGGGTGCCGGTGTGCCACAAACCAGCATTCGCCGAAACTCGGTTTATCGTGAAAAATGTGTTAAAGCTCGTTATTTGAGACTGAAATCGAAGAGGTTAATTCCTGAAATGAGCTCAGACGTGTGATTGAAAAACAGGGAGAAAAAGAAACAGGGTCCGGTACGACCTTCCGAACGGCTGAAATTGAAGTGTATATAATACACGGTTTTTCGGGATTCCGGGGTCCCGGAACAAAATTCTCCGGAAATCACATAGAAAGGTCCTCGGGTCAAATAAAGCGGCCACGCAAAGTATGAGCACCAACGGAAGATATTTGGGGGTGCCGTTGTGCCACAAACCATCATTCACCGAAACTCGGATTATCGTGAAAAATGTGTTAAAGCTCGTTATTTAAGGCTTAAATCGAACAGGTAAATTCCTGAAATGAGCTCGGAGGCGTGATTGAAAAACAAGGAGAAAAAGAAACAGGGTCCGGTACGACCTTCCGAACGGCTGAAATTGAAGTGTATAATACACGGTTTTTCGGGATACCGGGGTCCCACAACAAAATTCTCCGGAAATCACTTAGAAAGTTCCTCGGGTCAGATAAAGCGGCCACTCAAAGTTTGAGCACCAATGGAAGACATTTGGGGGTGCCGGTGTGCCACAAACCAGCACTCACCGAAACATGGATTATCATGAAAAATGTGTTAAAGCTCGTTATTTGAGGTCGAAATCGAACAGTTAATGCCCGAAATAAGCTCGGACGTGTGATTGAAAAACGGGGAAAAAAGAAACGAGTGGTCGTGCGACCTTCGAGCGGCTAAAATTGAAGTGTATAATACACGGTTTTTCGGGATCCGGGGTCCCGGGAACAAAACTCAGGAAATCACATAGAAAGGTCTCGGGTCGAGATAAAGCGGCCACGCAAAGTATGAGCACCAACGGAAGATATTTGGGGTGCCGTTGCCACAAACCAAAGACTCACCGAAACTCGGAATATCGTGAAAAATGTGTTAAAGCTCGTTATTTGAGGCTTAAATCGAACAAAGGTTAATTCTGAAATGAGCTCGGACGCGTGATTGAAAAACAGGGAGAAAAAGAAAGGGTCCCAGCGACCTTCCGAACATTTGAAATTGAAGTGTATAATACACGGTTTTTCGGATTCGGGTCCCGAACAAAATTCTAAAATCACATAGAAAGTTCCGGGTCGAGATAAAGTGGCCACTCAAAGTTTGAGCACCAACGAGAAGACATTTGGGGTGCGGTATGCCAAAACCAAAGATTCGCGAAACTCCGGATTATCGTGAAATATGTGTTAAAGGTCGTTAATTGATGCCAAAAATCGAACAGTTGATTCCTGAAATCGAATAGCTTGATTCTGAAATGAGCTCGGAGGCGTGGTTGAAAACAGGAGAAAAAGAAACAGGTCCGACGACCTTCCGAACAATTTGAAGTGAAGTTTATAATACACGGTTTTTGGGATTAGGGGTCCAGAACAAAATTCTCGGAAATCACTTAGAAAGTTCCTCGGGTCGATAAAGCGCCCACTCAAAGTTTGAGCACCAATGGAAGACATTTGGTGGTGCCGGTGCTACAAAACCAAAGATTCGCCGAGAATCGGATTATCGTGAAAAATGTGTTAAAGCTCGTTATTTGGTCAAATCGAACAGTTGATTCCTTAAATGAGCTCGACGCATGATTGAAAAACAGGAGAAAAGAAATGGTGGTCCGACGACCTTCCGAATGGTTGAAATTGAAGTGTATAATACACGGTTTTGGGATTTTCGGTCCCGAAAAAAAATTCTCCGGAAATCACATAGAAAGTTCCTCAGTCGATAAAGCGCCACGCAAAGTATGAGCACCAACGGAAGATATTTGGGGTGCGGTGTGCACAAACCAAAGATTCACCGAAACTCCGGATTATCGTGAAAGATGTGTTAAAGCTCGTTATTTGAGGCTTGAATCGAACAGGTTAATTTACGAAATGAGCTCGGACGTGTGATTGAAAAACAGGAGAAAAAGAAACATGGTCCGCACGACCTTCCGAACGGTGAAATTGAAGTGTATAATACACGGTTTTTCGGGATTCGGTCCGGAACAAAATTCTCCGGAAATCACATAGAAAGTTCCTCGGGTCAAATAAAGCGGCCACGCAAAATTTGAGCACCAATGGAAGACATTTGGGGTGCCGGTATACAACAAACCAAGATTCGCGAGGATCGGATTATCGTGAAAAATGTGTTAAAACTCGTTATTTGAGGTCGAAATCGAACAGTTAATACGAAATAAGCTCGGACGCGTGATTCAAAAACGAGGAGAAAAAGAAAAGTGGTCATTTCGACCTTCCGAACGGTCGAAATTGAAGTGTATAATACACGGTTTTCGGGATTCGGGGCCCAGGAAAAAATTCTCGGAAATCACATAGAAAGTTCCTTGGGTCAAATAAAGCGGCACAAAAGCTTGAGCACCAAGAAGATATTTGGGGGTGCCGGTGTGCCACAAACCAAAGATTCACCGAAACTCGGATTATCGTGAAAGATGTGTTAAAGCTCGTTATTTGATGCCGAAATCGAACAAAGTTGATTCAAATCGAATAGCTTGATTCTGAAATGAGCTCGAGGCGTGGTTGAAAACAGGGAGAAAAAGAAACAGGGGTCCTGACGACCTTCCGAACTAGTGAAATTGAAGTTTATAATACACGGTTTTTTGGATTCGGGTCCGGAACAAAACTCACCGGAAATCACATAGAAAGGTCCTCGGGTCGGATAAAGCGGCCACGCAAAGTTTGAGCACCAACGGAAGATATTTGGGGGTGCCGTTGTGCCACAAACCAGCACTCACTGAAACTCGGATTATCGTGAAAAATGTGTTAAAGCTCGTTATTTGAGGCTTAAATCGAACAGGTTAATTCCTGAAATGAGCTCGGACGCGTGATTGAAAAACAGGGAGAAAAAGAAAAGGTCGGTCAGACGACCTTCCGAACGGCCGAAATTGAAGTGTATAATACACGGTTTTTCGGGATTCGGGGTCGGGAACAAAATTCTCCGGAAATCACATAGAAAGTTCTCGGGTCAGATAAAGTGGCCACGCAAAGTTTGAGCACCAACGAAAGACATTTGGGGGTGCCGGCGCCCTACAAACCAAGATTCGCCAAACTCGGATTATCGTGAAATATGTGTTAAAGGTCGTTAATTGATGCGAAATCGAACAAAGTTGATTCCTGAAATCGAATAGCTTGATTCGAAATGAGCTCGGAGGCGTGGTTGAAAAACGAGGAGAAAAAGAAACAGGTCGTGCGACCTTCGAACTACTGAAATTGAAGTTTATAATACACGGTTTCGGGATTAGGGGTCCCGAACAAAATTCTCCGGAAATCACTTAGAAAGTTCCTCGGGTCGGATAAGCGCCCACTCAAAGTTTGAGCACCAATGGAAGACATTTGGTGGTGCCAGTGTGCCACAAACCAAAGATTCACGAGAATCGGATTATCGTGAAAAATGTGTTAAAGCTCGTTATTTGAGGTCAAATCGAATCGAGCAGGTTGATTCCTTAAATGAGCTCGGACGCATGATTGAAAACAGGAGAAAAAAAACAGGGTCGGTACGACCTTCCGAATGGTGAAATTGAAGTGTATAATACACGGTTTTTCGGGATTAGGGGTCCGAAAAAAAAATTCTCTGAAATCACATAGAAAGTTCTCAGTCGATAAAGCGCCACGCAAAGTATGAGCACCAACGGAAGATATTTGGGGGTGCCGGTGTGCCACAAACCAGCATTCACCGAAACTCGGATTATCGTGAAAGATGTGTTAAAGCTCGTTATTTGAGGCTTGAATCGAACAGGTTAATTTCTGAAATGAGCTCGGACGTGTGATTGAAAAACAGGGAGAAAAAGAAACATGGTCCGGTACGACCTTCCGAACGGCTGAAATTGAAGTGTATAATACACGGTTTTCGGGATTCAAGGGTCCAGGAACAAAATTCTCTGGAAATCACATAGAAAGTTCCTCGGGTCAGATAAAGCGGCCACGCAAAATTTGAGCACCAACGAGAGACATTTGGGGGTGCCGGATGCCACAAACCAAAGATTCGCCGAGGATCGGATTATCGTGAAAAATGTGTTAAAACTCGTTATTTGAATCGAAATCGAAACAGTTAATACGAAATAAGCTCGGACGCGTGATTCAAAAACAGGGAGAAAAAGAAACAGGGTCCGGTACGACCTTCCGAACGGCTGAAATTGAAGTGTATAATACACGGTTTTTCGGGATTCCGGGGCCCCGGAAAAAAATTCTCCGGAAATCACATAGAAAGTTCCTTGGGTCAAATAAAGCGGCCACAGAAAGCTTGAGCACCAACAGAAGATATTTGGGGGTGCCGGTGTGCCACAAACCAGCATTCACCGAAACTCGGATTATCGTGAAAGATGTGTTAAAGCTCGTTATTTGAGGCTTGAATCGAACAGGTTAATTCCTGAAATGAGCTCGGACGCGTGATTGAAAAACAAGGAGAAAATGAAACAGGTCCCATGCGACCTTCGAACATTTGAAATTGAAGTGTATAATACACGGTTTTGGGGATTCCGGAGTCCCGGAACAAAATTCTCCAGGAAATCACTTAGAAAGTTCCTCGGGTCGATAAAGTGGCCATGCAAAGTTTGAGCACCAACGGAAGACATTTGGGGTGCTTAGGTGTGCCCAAAACAAAGATTCGCCGAAAAACTCGGATTATCGTGAAAAATGTGTTAAAGCTCGTTATTTGAGGTTTGAAATCGAAGCAGTTAATTCTGAAATGAGCTCGGACGCGTGATTGAAAAACAGGGAGAAAATGAAAGCGAGGGTCCGATACGACCTTCCGAACGGTGAAATTGAAGTGTATAATACACGGTTTTTGTGGATTCGGGGTCCGGAACAAAATTCTCTAAATCACTTAGAAAGTTCCTCGGGTCGGATAAAGCGGCCATGCAAAGTTTGAGCACCAACGGAAGACATTTGGGGGTGCCGGTGTGCCACAAACCAAGATTCAGAAACTCGGATTATCGTGAAAAATGTGTTAAAGCTCGTTATTTGAGGTAGAAATCGAGCAGGTTGATTCTGAAATCGAACAGGTTGATCGAAATGAGCTCGGCGCGTGATTGAAAAACATGGAGAAAAAGAAACAGGGTCCGGTAAGACCTTCCGAACGATTTAAATAAAAGTGTATAATACACGGTTTGCCGATTCAGGTCCCGGAACAAAATTCTCCGGAAATCACATAGAAAGTTCTCGGGTCAGATAAAGCGGCCACGCAAAGTTTGAGCACCAACGGAAGACATTTGGGGGTGCGGTGTGCCACAAACTGAAGATTCGCCGAAACTCGGATTATCGTGAAAAATGTGTTAAAGCTTGTTATTTGAGGCTAAAATCGAACAGGTTAATACCTGAAATAAGCTAGGACGCGTGATTGAAAAACAGGGAGAAAAAGAAACAGGTCCGATCGACCTTCCGAACGTCTAAAATGAAGTATATAATACACGGTTTTTGGGATTAGGGTCACGGAACAAAATTCTCGAAATCACATAGAAAGGTCCTCGGGTCAGATAAAGTGGCCACGCAAAGTATGAGCACCAACGGAAGATATTTGGGGGTGCCGGTATGCCACAAACAAAGATTCACCGAAACTCGGATTATCGTGAAAAATGTGTTAAAGCTCGTTATTTGAGGCTTGAATCGAACAGGTTAATTCCTGAAATGAGCCCGGACGTGTGATTGAAAAACGGGGAGAAAAAGAAACAAGTTAAAGTCGACCTTCCGAGCAATTTGAAATTGAAGTGTATAATACGGTTTTCGAGGATTCCGGTCCGGAACAAAATTCTCCGGAAATCACATAGAAAGTTCATCGGGTCAGATAAGCGGACCGCAAAATTTGAGCACCAACAGAAGACATTTGGGGGTGCAGGTGTGCCACAAACCGGCATTCGTCGAAACTCGGATTATCGTGAAAAATGTGTTAAAGCTCGTTATTTGATGAAATCGAAAGTTGATTCCGAAATCGAACGGGTTGATTCTGAAATGAGCTCGGGCGTGATTGAAAAACAGGAGAAAAAAAACGAAGGGTGCAGTACGACCCCGAATTTTACAAATTAAAGTGTATAATACCACGGTTTTTCGGGATTTCGGGAGTCCGGAACAAAATTCTAAATCACTTAGAAAGTTCCTCGGGTCGAGATAAAGCGGCCACGCAAAGTTTGAGCACCAACGGAAGACATTTGGGGTGCGGTGTGCCACAACCATCATTCGCGAAACTCGGATTATCGTGAAAAATGTGTTAAAGCTCGTTATTTGAGGTTGAAATCGAATAGGTTGATTTGAAATGAACATGTTGATTCCGAAATGAGCTCGGACTTCGTGATAGAAAAAAGGGGAGAGAAAGAAACAAAATTCTCAGAAATCACTTAGAAAGTTCCTCGGGTCGAGATAAAGCGGCCACGCAAAGTTTGAGCACCAACGGAAGAAATTTGGGGGTGCGGTGTACCTGAAGTGACATTCGCCCAAACTCGGATTATCGTGAAAAATGTGTTAAAGCTCGTTATTTGAGGCTGAAATCGAAACAGTTAATTTGAAATGAGCTCGGACGCGTGATTGAAAAACAAGGAGAAAAAAAGCGAGAGGTAGTTACGACCTTAGAGTAATTTGAAATTGAAGTGTTTAATACACGGTTTTGGGGATTCGGAGTTAGGAACAAAATTCTCCGAAATCACTTAGAAAGTTCCTCGGGTCGGATAAAGCGGCCATGCAAAGTTTGAGCACCAACGGAAGACATTTGGGGGTGCGGTGTGCCCAAACCAAAGATTAAGAAACTCGGATTATCGTGAAAAATGTGTTAAAGCTCGTTATTTGATTTGAAATCGAGCAGGTTGATTCTGAAATGAGCTCGGACGCGTGATTGAAAACAGGAGAAAAAGCGAGGGTCAGACGACCTACCGGATTGAAATTGAAGTGTATAATACGGTTTTGAGATTAGGGTCGGAACAAAATTCTCAGGAAATCACATAGAAAGTTCTCGGGTGGATAAAGCGCCACGCAAAGTTTGAGCACCAACGGAAGACATTTGGGGGTGTCGGTGTGCCACAAACCAGCATTCGCCGAAACTCGGATTATCGTGAAAAATGTGTTAAAGCTTGTTATTTGAGGCTAAAATCGAACATGTTGATTCCTGAAATGAGCTCGGACGCGTGATTGAAAAACAGGGAGAAAAAAGCAGGGGGTCAGTCGACCTTCCGAGCAGTAAAAGTGAAGTGTATAATACACGGTTTTGGGGATTGGGGTGTCCCGGAACAAAATTCTCGGAAATCACTTAGAAAGTTCCTCGGGTGGATAAAGCGGCCATGAAAAGTTTGAGCACCAACGGAAGACATTTGGGGGTGCCGTGTGCCACAAACCAAGATTCGCCGAAACTCGGATTATCGTGAAAAATGTGTTAAAGCTCGTTATTTGAGGTTGAAATCGAATAGGTTGATTTCTGAAATCGAACAGGTTGATTCATGAAATGAGCTCGGACTCGTGATAAAAAAAGGGAGAGAAAGAAACAAAATTCTCCGAAAATCAATTAGAAAGTTCCTCGGGTCAGATAAAGCGGCCACGCAAAGTTTGAGCACCAACGGAAGAAATTTGGGGGTCTTGGGTGTACAAAACAACATTCGCCCAAACTCGGATTATCGTGAAAAATGTGTTAAAGCTCGTTATTTGAGGCTGAAATCGAGCAGGTTAATTCCCGAAATGAGCTCGGACGCGTGATTGAAAAACAAGGAGAAAAAAAAGAGTTAAGGTCGTTACGACCTTCGAGCAGTTGAAATTGAAGTGTTTAATACACGGTTTTGGGATTAGGGTTCGGAACAAAATTCTCGGAAATCACTTAGAAAGTTCCTTGGGTGAGATAAAGCGGCCATGCAAAGTTTGAGCACCAACGGAAGACATTTGGGGGTGCCGGTGTACCACAAACCAACATTCGCCGAAGCTCGGATTATCGTGAAAAATGTGTTAAAGCTCGTTATTTGAGCTGAAATCGAACAGGTTGATTCTGAAATGAGCTCGGACGCGTGATTGAAAAACAGGAGAAAAAAAGCGGTCGTACGACCTACCGAGCATTGAAATTGAAGTGTATAATACGGTTTCGGGATTAGGGTCCGGAACAAAATTCTCTCGGAAATCACATAGAAAGTTCCTCGGGTGGATAAAGCGCCACGCAAAGTTTGAGCACCAACGGAAGACATTTGGGGGTGCGGTGTGCCACAAACCAGCATTCGCCGAAACTCGGATTATCGTGAAAAATGTGTTAAAGCTTCTTATTTGAGGCTGAAATCGAACATGTTGATTCCTGAAATGAGCTCGGACGCGTGATTGAAAAACAGGGAAAAAAAGCAGGGTCGGTCGACCTTCGAGCATTTGAAATTGAAGTGTATAATACACGGTTTTTGGGATTAGGGTCGGAACAAAATTCTCGGAAATCACATAGAAAGTTCCTCGGATGAGATAAAGCGGCCACGCAAAGTTTGAGCACCAACGGAAGACATTTGGGGGTGCGGTGTGCCTGAAACCGGCGTTCAGCAGAAACTTCGGATTATCGTGAAAAATGTGTTAAAGCTCGTTATTTTTTGAAATCGAAAGGTTGATTCGAAATCGAGAGTTGATTCTTGAAATGAGCTCGGACGCGTGATTGAAAACAGGAGAAAAAAAACAGGGTCCGGTGCGACCTTCCGAGCGTGCTTAAATAAAGTGTATAATACACGGTTTTGGGATTAGGGGTCCCGGAACAAAATTCTCGGAAATCACTTAGAAAGTTCCTCGGGTGAGATAAAGCGGCCATGCAAAGTTTGAGCACCAACGGAAGACATTTGGGGGTGTCGGTGTGCCACAAACCAGCATTCGCCGAAACTCGGATTATCGTGAAAAATGTGTTAAAGCTCGTTATTTGGTGAAATCAAAGCAGGTTGATTCTGAAATGAAATGAGATTCTGAAATGAGCTCGGCGTGATTGAAAAGCAGGGAAAAAGCGAGGTCGTGCGACCTTCGAGCAGCTTAAATAAAGTGTATAATACACGGTTTTGGGATTAAAGGTCCCGGAACAAAATTCTCGGAAATCACATAGAAAGTTCTCGGGTCGGATAAAGCGGCCATGCAAAGTTTGAGCACCAACGGAAGACATTTGGGGTGCGGTGTACCCAAACCGGCATTCTAGAAACTCGGATTATCGTGAAAAATGTGTTAAAGCTCGTTATTTGAGGCTAAAATCGAACAGGTTGATTCTGAAATCGAAGCAGGTTGATTCTGAAATGAGCTCGGACGCGTGATTGAAAAGCGAGGGAGAAAAAAAAAGGGTCACGACCTTCGAGAGGGTGAAATTGAAGTGTATAATACACGGTTTTTCGGGATTCGGGGTCCCGGAACAAAATTCTCCGGAAATCACATAGAAAGTTCTCGGTCGGATAAAGCGGTCACACAAAGTTTGAGCACCAGCGGAAGACATTTGAAGTGCGGTGTGCCCTGACAAACCGGCATTCGGCGAAACTTCGGATTATCGTGAAAAATGTGTTAAAGCTCGTTATTTATTTGGAATGTTGATTCGAAGGTTGATTCACGAAATGAGCTCGGACGCGTGATTGAAAAACAGGGAGAAAAAAAAACATGGTCCGTCGACCTTCAAGCAGTGAAATTGAAGTGTATAATACGGTTTTGGGATTCAGGGTCGGAACAAAATTCTCGGAAATCACATAGAAAGTTCTCGGGTCGGATAAAGCGGCCACACAAAGTTTGAGCACCAACGGAAGACATTTGGGGGTGCCGGTGTGCCACAAACCAGCATTCGCGAAACTCGGATTATCGTGAAAAATGTGTTAAAGCTCGTTATTTGAGGCTAAAATCGAGCAGGTTGATTCTGAAATGAGAAAGGTTGATTCGGACTCGGGCGTGATTGAAAAAGCGAGGGAGAAAAAAAGGGTCGTCGACCTTCGAGCATTTGTGAAGTGTATAATACCACGGTTTCGGGATCAGGGTCGGAACAAAATTCTCGGAAATCACATAGAAAGTTCCTCGGGTGAGATAAAGCGGCCACGCAAAGTTTGAGCACCAACGGAAGACATTTTGGGTGCGGTGTTTGCCACAAACCAGCATTGTGAAACTTCGGATTATCGTGAAAAAAATGTGTTAAAGCTCGTTATTTCGTTACGAGTTGATTCTGAAATCGAAGCAGGTTGATTCTGAAATGAGCTCGGACGCGTGATTGAAAAGCGAGGAGAGAAAAAAAAGCGAGGTCGTCGACCTTCGAGATTTGAAATTGAAGTGTATAATACGGTTTTGGGATCAAGGGTCGGAACAAAATTCTCGAAATCACATAGAAAGTTCTCGGGTGGATAAAGCGGCCACGCAAAGTTTGAGCACCAACGGAAGACATTTGGGGTGCGGTGTGCCACAAACCAGCATTCGCCGAAACTCGGATTATAGTGAAAAATGTGTTAAAGCTCGTTATTTTTGAAATTCTGAAATCGAACGAGGTTGATTCTGAAATGAGCTCGGACGCGTGATTGAAAAACAGGGAGAAAAAAAAAAGCGGGGTCAGTGCGACCTTCGAGCAGTGAAATTGAAGTGTATAATACACGGTTTTTCGGGATTCGGGTGTCCCGGAACAAAATTCTCCGGAAATCACATAGAAAGTTCTCGGGTCAGATAAAGCGGCCACGCAAAGTTTGAGCACCAACGGAAGACATTTGGGAGTGCAGGTGTGCCACAAACCAACATTCGCGAAACTTCGGATTATCGTGAAAAATGTGTTAAAGCTCGTTATTTGAAAATCGAACGAGTTGATTTGAAATCGAAAGGTTGATTCTGAAATGAGCTCGGACGCGTGATTGAAAAACAGGGAGAAAAAGAAAAGCGGGTCGTCGACCTTCCGAGCAGGTTTGAAAGTGAAGTGTATAATACACGGTTTTCGGGATTCGGGGGTCCCGGAACAAAATTCTCGGAAATCACATAGAAAGTTCCTCGGGTCGGATAAAGCGGCCACGCAAAGTTTGAGCACCAACGGAAGACATTTGGGGTGCGGTGTGCCACAAACCGACATTCGCAGAAACTTCGGATTATCGTGAAAAATGTGTTAAAGCTTTCGTTATTTGGTGAAATCGAGCAGGTTGATTCTGAAATGAGCTCGGACAGCGTGATTGAAAAACAGGGAGAAAAAGGAAAAAAGCGAGGTCGATGCGACCTTCCGATTTGAAATTGAAGTGTATAATACACGGTTTTCGGGATTAAAAGGGTCGGAACAAAATTCTCGGAAATCACATAGAAAGTTCTCGGGTCGAGATAAGCGGCCACGCAAAGTTTGAGCACCACGGAAGACATTTGGGGGTGCCGGTGTACCACAAACCGGCGTGCAAAGCTTCGGATTATCGTGAAAAATGTGTTAAAGCTCGTTATTTTCGAAAGCGGGTTGCTGAAATCGAGCAGGTTGATTCTGAAATGAGCTCGGGCGTGATTGAAAAAGCGAGGAAAAAAAAGGTCGATGCGACCTTCGAGCAGTGAAATTGAAGTGTATAATACGGTTTTTGGGATTCGGGGTCGGAACAAATTCTCGGAAATCACATAGAAAGTTCCTCGGGTCGGATAAAGCGGCCCCGCAAAGTTTGAGCACCAACGGAAGACATTTGGGGTGCCGGTGTGCCACAAACCAGCGTCATGAAACTTCGGATTATCGTGAAAAATGTGTTAAAGCTCGTTATTTGGTGAAATCGAAGCAGGTTGATTCATCGAAATGAGCTCGGACGCGTGATTGAAAAGCAGGAGAAAAAAGCGAGGTCGTCGACCTTCCGAGCAGCTGAAATTGAAGTGTATAATACGGTTTTCGGTTAAAGGGTCGAACAAAATTCTCGGAAATCACATAGAAAGTTCCTCGGGTGAGATAAAGCGCCCACGCAAAGTTTGAGCACCAACGGAAGACATTTGGAAGTCGGTGTGCCTAAACCGGCATTCGCAGAAACTTCGGATTATCGTGAAAAATGTGTTAAAGCTCGTTATTTTTGAGGTTGAAATCGAACAGGTTGATTCTGAAATGAGCTCGGACGCGTGATTGAAAAGCGAGGAGAAAAAAGCGAGGTCGTCGACCTTGAGCAGTTGAAATTGAAGTGTATAATACGGTTTTCGGGATTAAGGGTCGGAACAAAATTCTCGGAAATCACATAGAAAGTTCCTCGGGTCAGATAAAGCGGCCACGCAAAGTTTGAGCACCAACGGAAGACATTTGGAAGTGCGGTGTGCCTGAAACCGGCATTCAGCGAAAGCTTCGGATTATCGTGAAAAATGTGTTAAAGCTCGTTATTTGAAATTGAAGGTTGATTCGAATCGAGGTTGATTCTGAAATGAGCTCGGACGCGTGATTGAAAAGCAGGAGAAAAAAAGCGAGGTCGATCACGACCTTCGAGCAGTGAAATTGAAGTGTATAATACGGTTTTTGGATTAGGGGTCCGGAACAAAATTCTCGGAAATCACATAGAAAGTTCTCGGGTCGAGATAAAGCGGCCACGCAAAGTTTGAGCACCAACGGAAGACATTTGGGGTGCGGTGTACCACAAACCGGCATTCAGCAGAAACTCGGATTATCGTGAAAAATGTGTTAAAAGCTCGTTATTTGGTGAAATCGATTCTAGCAGGTTGATTCTGAAATGAGCTCGGACGCGTGATTGAAAAAAGGAGGAAAAAAAAGAAAGGTCGAGTCGACCTTCGAGCGGCTGAAATTGAAGTGTATAATACGGTTTCGGGATTAGGGTCCGGAACAAAATTCTCGGAAATCACATAGAAAGTTCCTCGGGTCAGATAAAGCGGCCACGCAAAGTTTGAGCACCAGCGGAAGACATTTGGAGTGCGGTGTGCCTGAAACCGGCATTAGCGAAACTTCGGATTATCGTGAAAAATGTGTTAAAGCTCGTTATTTGAGGCTGAAATCGAACAGGTTGATTCTGAAATGAGCTCGGACGCGTGATTGAAAAAGCGGGAAAAAAAAAGCAGGGTCGATCGACCTTCGAGCAGTGAAATTGAAGTGTATATAATACGGTTTTGGGATTCGGGGTCGGAACAAAATTCTCGGAAATCACATAGAAAGTTCTCGGGTTGAGATAAAGCGGCCCGCAAAGTTTGAGCACCAGCGGAAGACATTTGAAGTGCGGTGTGCCACAAACGGCATTATTGCAAAACTTCGGATTATCGTGAAAAATGTGTTAAAGCTCGTTATTTGGTGAAATCGAGCAGGGTTGATTCTGAAATGAGCTCGGTTGATTCTGAAATGAGTGATTGATTGAAAAAGCAGGAGAAAAAAAGCGAGGGGTCAGAGTCGACCTTCGAGCAGGAAATTGAAGTGTATAATACGGTTTTTGGATTCAGGGTCGGAACAAAATTCTCAGGAAATCACATAGAAAGTTCTCGGGTGGATAAAGCGGCCACGCAAAGTTTGAGCACCAGCGGAAGACATTTGGGGTGCCGGTGTGCCCACAAACCGAGCATTAGCAAGAAACTCGGATTATCGTGAAAAATGTGTTAAAGCTTCGTTATTTTTGACAATAGAAATCGAACAGTTGATTCTGAAATGAGCTCCGGACAGCGTGATTGAAAAGCGAGGAGAAAAAAAAGCAGTCGTACGACCTTCGAGCAGGTATAATACGGTTTTGAGATTAAGGGTCCGGAACAAAATTCTTTGGAAATCACATAGAAAGTTCTCGGGTTAGATAAAGCGGCCACACAAAGTTTGAGCACCAACGGAAGACATTTAGGTGTCAGGGGTATTACCCTAAACACCGACGTGTAAGCTTCGGTTTAGCGTGAAAAATGTGTTAAAGCTTCGTTATT
>NW_027413317.1:0-97998 GCF_048544455.1 Silene latifolia
CAAATATTAATGTCTACCTCATGGTTGTCATCTACGTCTCGATACGGTCGTTTTGGCAGTAATTAGAGTACATTCGGAGTCCGGCCTAAAACCGTCTCATTTTTCGATAACCGTTAAATCCAGTCGAATGTTCGAATGTTCCGATATTTCTATTCCATATTTCACAAATTTTATCTTTTGGCAAATAAAATCTCGTAATATTCATATAAAATATTAAGGAAGATCGAATTATTTCCGTCCTACCATAACTCAAACGCGGAAATCTTTCTTCAAATAGAGAAACCTCCCGGGAATAGACGCAGCAGTCTGCGCCTCTTCCAAGAGAGACAATGGATCGCCGCGCCTCTTCCCAGGCCCTTTCTCGTGTTTTTCGTATCTTTTCATATCTTTCCGAGATTCACTTCCAAAGAGTCTCCGAAACCCTAATTCCTTCACGTGATTAGTATAAATAGAGACCTTCGCTCCTCATATTTCTCACGCGAGTGTCCGCCCTTCTCTTCTCCCTTTGCATTCTGACTTTGTTCTTACTTTCATCGGCGCCTTACGTGCTTGAACTTTCGACCACGTAAGCTCGGATCTTTCCAGTACCGGCCTCTCTGTTTGCATGACCGACCAATTTGACCAACTACACATCAATCAACTTAATTCATTAATCGTTTCCTCTTACGAGGAACTCTCTTTTATTCGCGTCGAGCATCACTAATCGATATCTTAGTCCTTCTCGTTTTCTCAAACATGTAAGTCTGAGGGTGTAAATCCTTCCTTTTATTTATTGTATTTTAATTATTGTATCACAATTGTAAGGTTTATGTAAAATACCACTAAAACCGATTTCTAAAACCGTGCTTTAAAACCCTTCTTTTTTGCAGATTTCCGGTAGATAACGTGAGAAAGGACGCAAAGAATCGCTGCGCCTCTTGAAGGAGCGCAGTTCGGTGCGCCTCTTCGTGAGGCCGCCAGATTTCCTCCTCGCTTTCTTTTTCGTTTGTCCTCCGTAATTCGTATTCAAATTCTTTCTTTTGTTTTGATTCTTCGTCTTAATAACATATAATTTCATGTATATTATTATTCATCATTAAGACATACTTAACTTGTCATTAAAATCCGACTTAAATCCCAAATAATCCGATATTTTGCGGGTTTCGTCATTAAATTCAATTCCGGTTGTAGAGATTCAATTTGTTCATATTGAGTTTCGGAATTCGTCTTTGACATAGTTTTCACTGTTTATTCGTATATTCGTCACATATTTGTCATTAATCCGTCATATCTAACTTAGTTAATTGATTTAATTCGTAAGACTCATTAATATTTTTCACTTCTGTCATTATTCCATCATGTAACAATCCGTTTCCATCCGTCTCATTCATGTTTTACTGTTTTCATGACCTATTCATATGTTAAATAACCTATTAATCACTTTCATCCGAGTAAATAATTTAATCCATCATTAAAATCACCAATTAACATTAACGGCTTGCAATTACGGCATCACGGCCCCCAGACCGAGGAAGGAATGGGCGTGCTGGCATTGCGCTATTTCAAAGCTGGCGATCTACGCTGCTACTGTTCTCGGGTTGGTTCGTCTCTGAACTCCGTTTTGCCTTGACTTAGCTAATTAGTTTACGTATTAACTAACCATTAACAGTATTATCACGCTAATTCTCGTTCGTTAATTTATTTCTTTTTTATCTCTTTTCTCAAATTATCCGTTTTAAAGGTATTTTCGACATAAATCGCCTATTCCGTTGTAATTATTGTAATTTTCATTGTTGTAATTTATAATTATTGTATTATTTATCGCATTTATTTACATTCCTTTACATGTAATTGAGCATTAAATCCTACTTCGACCCAATTGTTTGCTAATTAATTGTTTATCGACTTAGTATTTATTCTCACATGCTAGGATTAAAACTTGGATGTTGCATTGCATGCATATAGCCGACGATATATCAAGTATAAATGATGTCCCTAATCATTAGTAGAGGCCGCTATCGAGGCGGGCGGGATTAGGTGTTCGATCAAAAGAGCTTCCTAATCACGCCCTCACCCCTTACTCCGGATCTCCGTGAGCACCCGTGTTCATTGGCATCCACGAGAGTCATTCTAGACATAGAATGCTAAAGGTAACGATTGCTTAGTGTTCATGTCTTTACTTTGTGTCTAGACATGGCACGAGGTATTCGAACGGTTCCAATTTCCCATAAAATTGGTGGCGACTCTTTACAAAAATGCAAAGCGATTGTTTCCCAAGCGCCCCGTGGCCCCCATCCTGACGTTTGGCGACTCATTTGGGATAATACACTTACGTGTAGCCAAAAGGGTGAAACTTGAACAAGGTTAGGGAATAGTTTGTACAAGACAATTGTCGGTTTTCATAACTCGGTCTTCTAGACCATTTTTATTCTACCTTCCTAGGCCCAACCCAACCCATTCGACCAATCGTCCCGTCTAAGCGGTCCTAATTCTTATTTGGGCCTAAGGATGGATAGCGATTGACGTCATCCATACCATGATGCTTACTCTTGTTTGTATCAAGGGCCTTCACTACTTGAGAAATGGACTAGGAATCGGCCTTACTCTTGTTTGGCACGAGCCTCTCCACAGACTTCGAGTTTGATGGTTCTAATATGGCAACCCACCTTTTAAACCAAATCCCTTTTAAATGCACTCAGCATCCCGTTATAATGTTTGTATAAATGTGTAAACCTTACGTGATCACCACTTCTAAACAAAACCATGACGAATTTTCAAAAAAAATCAAAACCCGTTTTCAAACAAGAATTTCGAAAATGGGCTCTTAATTAGTGCAAAATCCGGTCAAAACTCTGTCCGTTTGTCGCGTCAAAATTCGGGCCACAAGCCCATTTCAAAACCTCACTTCGAGTCCACTCCTACAACTACACTACGATTGACTAGGAGGACACATTTTCAAAGACCTTGTCTTTCTTCAAAACTCACTCAACACAAGTGGCACACACCCACTTCACGAGTCAAAACATTTCTTCTTTTAGCAAGTGTGTTAGAATGGTCGCTCGTGTTTTGATTCGTCGCCGATCTCTTATCCGATTCGCAAGATGCCGGGATCCAAAGTGAAACAAACCTCCAACAAATTCAAGATGGTAATGATCGAATCCTAGCCGCACTAGCCCAAATCCAAGTCACCCAAGATCAAGTCCATGATCGCCTTGAAACTATCGAAGGACGGATCTATTCCGTAGAAGGAGGCTCCCCCTCAAGAAGAGGAAGTAATAGGTAATTCCGATGATGAATCTATAGACGGAAATCCTCTCATGGGGATGACCGAATGTAGAAGAAAGAATCCAATACTTAGAGGAGCAATTGATGTACCTTAAGGGGGATGACATTTATAGGGAGAACAATCGCAAGTATGAGGCCGTCAATTCCAAATTACCAACTAACTTTAGTATGACGGATATCCCTAAGTTCAAGGGACACGAGAACCCTTTGAACCACATCCGTGCCTTCAAGGATTACATATCTATCAAAGGCATCAAACCCGAGATGTTCTTAAGGATCTTTCCTTCATCTCTTGACACCATCCCGAAGCAATGGTTCTACACTTTAGATCACAAGAAGGTCGCCACTTGGGAAGACGCCGCAATCGAGTTCTCTAAACAATATGCGGATAATGCCGAGATCCAGTTAACATGCGTACTCTCACAGAGGTTCTTACCCAAAATGACAAAGAAGGATTCACCGACTTCCTAAGTAGGTGGAGGAAGACTAGCACTCAACTAGTTGAACGGCCAGATGAGGCTACTCTTGTGGAGAAGTTTGTGGATAATCTCAAGCCCATATATGCCAACCATTTGAGATACCAAAACATCAAGACTTTCAAAGACTTGACCGTACTAGGAACAAGGATCGAAGATGACATCCGTAAAGGACTCTTGTCCAAAACGGTAGGCCGAGGATATCAAGGGTCCACAAGTCGTCCATACGGCTCTACTAGCAAGACCGATGAAGTTAACCTTCTCGAGCCATCCAAGAAAACTACCCCACCAAGGAAATTCACAAACCTTGGGGACACTTACTCCAACGCTCTAAAAAGGCTAATGAAGCAAGGTAAACTCTAACCCATTGGACCTACTCCCGAACCCGAGAGGAAGTCCAAGTTTTGGGAAGAAAATTCGTACTGTGAATACCATAGGGGCAAGGGGCACGACACAGAAAAATGCTACAAGTTGAAAAACGTGCTTCAAGACATGATTGAAGATGGTCGATTGCCAATACCACCGGGAGGTAAGCCTAACAACACTCAGAATCCTCTTGGAGTTCTAGTGATTACAAGTGATGAATCTACCTTAGATTGCTCACACCTCATTTCTCCCATCGAAAGTGAAATCCATGCAATCGAGAACGAAGGGTTCTACTCTATCATTTCCCCTACCATTTCCGACTTCATCACATGGGCAAGGAGTGTGGATAGACAAGTTTGGGAGCTAGAAAGCATGGTGACAACTTTACGCAATCCCAACGCAATACCCGAAGAACATGTGCCACTAACCTTCTCTCAAAATGCCACTATGCAAGAAATAATCACCGTGGTTGATAAACTAGTCGATCAAATCATACGACTAGAAAGTGATATCATGAGAATGAAGGAACTAGCTGCAATCAATGGGGTTTGGGCCGATGATGATGAGGACGAATATCTCATTGAAAACTCTTTAGTAAAGGAAATAATCCAAAATAGTGAAGACCAAGATGTGGATCATCTAACTAGTTCGGGTCGCCCGTATCAAAGCACTACTCAAACGGTCCAACCAACGTCATTACACCGAATGACAACGAAGATGACTCCACTGATCATTTGCTCAAGCAATTACGGAGACAAAGGTGATCTTTCATGCGGCAATTAATAGCAAGCTCATTCCCATCGCCAAGCTTTCGCAAGCTTTGGCCAAACTAAACGTAGCACATAACTCCACTCCTGAAGATGTAGTCAACTTGGTCTTCCAAGAATCACCGAAGCTAAGTAATCCTATTACTTTCTCAAACGAAGACTTGCCACCTTTTGGCGCTAGTCACAACCTTGCTCTATACATCACTGTCATTTGTCTAAAGAAGAATGTGCCAATGACTTTGGTAGATGATGGCTCCATAGTCAACGTCATACCCCTCAAAACGGCATACAAGTTAGGCATGAAAGAGTCGGATTGGACCCCTACCAATCAAGGTGTGCGTGCATATGACGGTACACGACGAAAAGTAGTAGGACTTGCTAACTTAACCATAGCCACAGGGCCAATTCAACGAAAGGTTAACTTCCAAATAGTGGACATTGAGGCTTCCTTCAACATACTTCTGGGAAGGCCTTGGATTCACGCTTCCAAAGCGGTAACATCCACCCTTCACCAAAAGATCAAGATCCCACTAAACGGCAAAGTAGTGACGATCACTTCGTCACCCATCAAGGCAATAATCGAAAAACAATCGAACAATCAAGTCCTTGCGGATCCTGTATACGAGCTTGGGGGCTTCCAAAGTGTAAGTGTCATAGAAAGTGAGTTGGCACCCTTATATTATAATCCCTACTCCAACTTGGTGGTCAACCACATACTCAAATCCCAGGGATACTTCCCTGGACTGCCTTTAAACCCTATTCGGAAGAATACCTTCTCGCCATACAAGGAAGGCAACTCAACGAGGATACCACTTGGACTAGGGTACAAACCCACAAAAGAGGAGGTTCTCGAGATGCTCGCCCAAGTCCAAAACCGCAAGTACGTAGGAGTCCAAATGAGGCCCTATCTCCCCACTTTAAATGGGTACTTTGTTCAAGAAGGAAGTTTGAGCTCTTTCATGGATTTCCGAACTGGCATTATCTTGAGAGGAAGTTATCCGAATCGAGATCTTTCACGATTGCTACTTCATCCCCGTAAACGGTTCCTACCGCAAAACCCGTCAAGCACCTTGCTTAGACGAACAAGCTGTTACCCTATTGTTTGGAGAAGATCGATTCATTAGGGCCGCGCAGGATGAGATCATTACCATGATACTTCAAGACGATCGCTTCAACCCCACCGCGTTGATCACAGAAACCGACGCAAGACAGCAGAAAGGATGGAGAAAATCAATCAAATGGACCAACAATCAAGGAAGACTCTTCAAGCTCACCACTAGAGAAGGAGAGATATTCAAAGGAGAACCAGAAGACGATGAGTTCGAGTGGAGTCGGTCAGTCTGAGTCTAGAGAAGTCATTAGAGAGTCTACTCTGTTGTCATTCCCACTCCCTTTGTTTCTCCTAGCTTAGCCTCGAGTAGTCACGTAGTTCGGAAATGCCCTAACCATCGTCTTTGCCGCCACCGACCATGGATCATTTGGCTTCTTTGTTTCAACTTTACTCAAATTTTAATATGAATAAATCGAGTTCGCTTACTCTTTGTGTTATCTTGAGTGCAAGTCGTTTTATGATACCGAGGATGACCAAGACCCGGACTCAATCGAAATACCTCCCTACGTAGCCAAAGAAATACTACAGGAAGGGGAAGGGGAAGGGGACCAAGTAATAGAAGACACCGAACCCATCAATGTAGGAACCGAACTAGAACCCAAAGAACTTAGGATAGGGACTACCTTGAGCTCACCCGAAAGGGCCGATTTCATAGACCTCCTAAATGAATTCAAAGACGTTTACGCTTGGTCCTACAAAGACATGCCAGAATCGACAAGGATATCATTGAACATAGGATTCCGATTAAGCCAGGTTTTCAAACCCGTGAAACCGAAGCTTCGACGAATGAGAACAGAATGGGCTCTAAAGATTAAGGAAGAAGTTGACAAGCAATTCAAAGCCGGGTTCATCAAAGTTTCCGAGTATTCGACCGGGTAGCTAACATAGTACCCGTACCCAAAAAGGATGGGAGAATCCGTGTTTGTGTTGATTTTAGGGACTTAAACAAAGCAAGTCCAAAAGATGACTTCCCTCTACCTCACATTGACATATTAGTGGACAATCCGCCGATCACGCATTACTATCCTTCATGGATGGATATGCGGGTTATAACCAGATCAAGATGGCCATGGAAGATATGCATAAGACCGCGTTCGTCACCCAATGGGGAACCTATTGCTATCAAAGAATGCCGTTCGGATTGATCAACGCCGGAGCTACATACCAACGCACCGCAACTACACTCCTACATGACATGATGCACAAAGAAGTTGAGGTATACGTAGATGACATGATCGTCAAATCCAAGGAAAGAGAAGGGCATATTGCGAACCTTCGCAAGTTCTTCGCAAGGCTACGAAAGTACAACATGAGGCTCAATCCTCGTAAATGCACATTTGGGTAACATCCGGCAAACTCCTAGGATACGTCGTTAGCCAACGGGGTATAGAAATAGATCCTTCCAAAATCAAAGCTCTGATCGAAATGCCACAACCTCAAACAGAAAAAGAAGTCAGAGGATTCCTGGGAAAAGTACAGTACATAAGTCGATTCATATCGAAACTTACGATGATTTGTGAGCCTATCTTCAAGAAACTCAAGAAAACAGACCACACCATGTGGGACGATGATTGTCAAAAGGCGTTTGACCGAATCAAAGAAATATTGGCTAAACCACCAGTGCTCATGCCGCCACAACAAGATCAACCTCTTGGTTTATATCTCACAGTAACTGAAACCGCCATGGGTGCCATGCTAGCTCAAACTGTAGGAAGTGAAGAAAGAGCTATCTACTACCTTCGTAAGAAGTTCTTGGAGTACGAGTGCAAATACTCACAACTCGAAAAGACATGCCTCGCTCTTGTGTGGGCAACGAAGAAGCTACGCCACTACATGCTTAGCTACTCCGTCAAGATATACTCCAAAATGGATCCAGTCAAATACCTCTTCGAAAAACCCGTCCTCCACTGACGTCTAGCAAGATGGACCTTGATGCTCTCAGAATTCGACCTCAAATACGTACCACTGAAAGTTATAAAAGGTCGCGCCGTCGCCGAATTCTTCGCAGAAAATCCTATCAACGACGCACAAACGATAGATACTTGGTCATTTCCCGACGAGGATATACTTCAAACTGATGTAGACTCCTGGGACCTATACTTTGATGGAGCATCAAACTTAAGAGGATTCGGAATAGGAGTGTTGCTCATTTCTCCCGAAGGTGAGCATACACCGATTCTTTGTCAAACTCGACTTCGAGGTGACAAACAATGCCGCATAATATGAAGCCTGTCTCATTGGGCTACAAGCGCAAAGTAGCTTAGGCATCAAAAACCTCCGGGTACATGGGGATTCATCACTGATAATTAACCAAGTTACAGGATCTTGGAAAATCCGAAGCGAAAGCCTCGCACCTTATCAGGTTAGGATAGACCAAGTCGCTCAATTCTTCGATCACGTAACCTACCTACGCCTACCTCGGGAGGAAAATCAATTTGCAGACGCTCTTGCGAAACTTGCATCTTTGATAAATATGCCAGATCACATGGTGGAAATGCCTTTGTGCATCGAGCACGGTCGAGCCGCTTATGTCCACCAAATCACCGATGAAGAGGAAATCGCGCAGGAACCCTGGTTCCAAGCAATCCTAAATTTCAAGCTTAATGGCACCTATCCACCAGATATGGACAAGAGGGGACAACGTGCTATACGCATATTAGCTTCCCAATACATTCTCATGTAAGGAGAATTATACAAAAGAACACCTCTTGGTGTAGTCCTACGTTGCCTTGATCATTCACAGGCATGAAAGGTGATGGAAGAAGTCCATGACGGAGAATGCGGTCCTCACATGAGTGGGCCCATGATGGCAAAGAAAATCACACGTCTGGGATATTATTGGACCACAATGGAATCCGATTGCATCAAATACGTAAGACATTGCCACAACTGCCAAATCTTCGGGAATGTACAGCATGTCCCTCCTTCGTTGCTCTATACAATGACATCTCCTTGGCCATTTTCTGCATGGGGAATTGACATAATCGGGAAGATAACCCCAGCCGGAACAGGAGGTCACTGTTTCATTCTAGTGGCAATCGACTATTTTACCAAATGGGTAGAAGCGGCTTCCTACACTGGTCTTACGGCTAAAAATGTGGCAAAGTTCATACAAAACAACATCATCTGTCGATATGGTTGCCCACATGAGATCATTAGCGATAACGGGTCACACTTCCAAGCTGAGACCGAGCAATTGCTAGCCAAATACAAGATTAAGCATCACCACTCTTCGCCCTATAGACCACAGACTAACGGCAAAGAGAGGCGGCAAACAAAAATGTTGTCACAATTCTCAAGAAAATGATCGACAACTATAGAGATTGGCCAAGCAAGATACCCTTTGCCTTATGGGGTATCGTACATCTGTCAGGACGCCCACTGGGGCTACTCCTTTCTATTTGACCTACGGCATGGAAGCCGTACAACCAGTCGAGCTAGAAATACCATCCCTGCGTATTCTACTAGAAAGTCAAATCCCGGAGGCCGATTGGAAAAAGGATAGATATGAAGAACTCATCCTCCTGGATGAACGTAGGCTACGCGCCTTACATAATGTCCAAACATATCAAGCACGTATCAAACGAGCTTTCAACAAAAGGGTTAGGCCAAGAAACATCAAAGAAGGAGACTTAGTACTCAAATCGGTTAGAGCTCTTTTACCTGTCGACCCAAGGGGAAAGTTCAAACCTAATTGGGCCGGACCATTTCTAGTCAAATCCATACTCCCAGGGGGTGCGGTTAGGATCACAGACCTAGATGGGAATGAGTTTTCAAGCCCCACAAACCTTGACCAACTGAAACGATACTATGCCTAGAATAGGACCAAAACACGCGCCTCGCGTAACCCCACGTGTCGCTCTTGCGGCACTAAATAAACGGCCCCTGGCCAAACTGAAATAAGCTAGTGTCACTATGCCCTTGCATTTTGACAAACTTGTCATCCTCATATCATCAAATAAACTAAATTCGCACCTTCTGAGTAAGTAAAAGCTCATGCTTCTTTTCTAAGTTCATTACAAGCTCTTGCTTAGAACAATTATTCTTTTACATTTACTCGAACTACGCACAAGGGTTTGATTTCGCTTTTTAAGTGAATACGTAGGCAATCCTTCACGGGATTCAACCCATCATATCTAAAATGTAAATAGAAGGACATTTGCATTGCATTTGAAATTCGACAAGAATAATAAATAGAAAATCACAACGGTTTCATAACCACTTAACCTTCTTTATTTTAATTCATTTTCTAATAATAATAGTACGTTACATAATAAAAAATAGAATAGGATAGGATTCTAAAAACCCCACCTTTTATTACAACAATAATAATAATAATAATAATCAAATAATAAATAAAGACTCGGGCTATTCCTCCATCTTCCCCTTGCCCTTGTCATTCCTATCATATTTCTTGTCACGACCTCGAGCCGGACGCTCTTGCGCCACTTCAGACCTAATCACCAACGGTCTTTCTCGAGGCCTGGCTCTTCCATTCTTGCCAATCACCATCTCTGCAACAGGAGTAGTCTTGGATTTCTTCGAAGGATGAATGACTTGAAACCCAGCTTCTTCTTCTCCCTCTGTCAGATGCTTCTCTTTCTCTTTCTCTCCCTCGTGCACCTTGTAGTCAATGGGCTCGCGTTTCCTCAATTTCTCGCGCTCTTCCGGAGTTGCAGCCTTTCTCCATCTCAGATAAGAATCCGACACCCATAAAGCATTGGCGGAGAAATTCAAGAACCACATGTTCCTTTGGGCCCATTTGATAGCCCACTCTCTTCGGCTCTCTGTAGTAAGTGCCATAGCGATCATGCGGGACGGTATCAAGCCTAGGGATCGTCTGCCCCCCCAACTTGCCTCATCAGTCTTTCCGGGAAGATGCACACCATAAACTCCAATCCAGGAATGCGCACCGACCTAGTGGGATCCAAAGAAGACACTCCAGTGACAGACTTGAGGTGCCACCACGGTACAACCCACCTGATCAACGGACCATCATCATTCTTCAGCTTGTTCTTCCCGATGTCGCAGACCGGGTAAAGTCCACCATATACAACCGCGTCCTCATCGCGATCGAACGAGCATGATAGGAAAGTGCATGAACTGGGGGCTCGATCAATCGGAGTCGTTCCATAAGCCAAACCTACCAAAAGCAGGTATTAGACATCAAAAAAAAAAAAAAAAAAAAAGAAAGAAAAAAAGAAAGAAAAACGAAAAAACAAAAAATAAAAAACAAAAAAAACGAAAAAAAAAAACAAAAAAACAAAAAACAAAAAAAAAAACGAAAAAAAAAGAAAACAAAAAGTGTCTTTTACCTGCAAAATGACGGGACTCCCCAAGAACGGCAGATCGCGGTTGGATTTCCTATTATCCAAACCCAAAATAATCTCTCCTAAGCATAAACAAGCTGGGCTCCTGCGCAGCTCCATTTGCTCAATAAGGCCCAAAAGACGGGGATCACCTCTCAAGTCTTCATCAACGTGTCCTTGGAAGACATACACATGCAACAAACAAAAGCCAAATGCTCTCCTCCTAGCAACATGAGAAACGGTAGGGTCGGCCCTGTTGATGAATCGATCTATAAAGTCCAACATTCTCACGCCTTTCGGGGTAACTAGACGATCCACCTCAAGTCTGGTCAGTCCAAGCAAGTCTCTAAATTTGCTCTTATACCCTTGTGAAGTGGAAGGAATGGCAGGTAAATGCTCAGGGTCCCACCCACCAATAGCAGCAATTTCTTCAGGAAAAGGACAAATGTCACCTCCTGGGAACGCGAAAACATGATAATTCGGGTCCCAATAGTCAAGGCAAGCATCCAAGAACGGTTTTACAACCTTGATGAGTTTCAAACTCAATAAAGACCCAAGGTTATAGGCACCCATGTCATGCTTCTCCATATTCGAAAATTCGTTGGTCCAATCCTTCATGCGGATCTCCAAAGTATTCATAATGACAATTTTCTTTTGAAGATTTATTTTGAGAGTTTTATGTGAATAGACGAAGAAGAGACGAAAGATTTATGAGAATTAAAGCTCCATCGACGCTTATATTTATACCGTTCTCTGTTTCCAAAAATCCGTCAGAACGGACCAGCTTGGGAACAGGCGCAGCACCTGCTGCGCCTCTTCAAAGGGACGCAGCTCATCTGCGCCTCTTTGATCTCACTTCTGGGATTTCGCATTGGATCTTTCCTAATTTCTATAACGAATGATTTCCTATTCCTACGGGGTTTTATTTTGGTAAATCGGAAGATTGAGTTTCCTAAATTCGCGGCCACGCATTTCAAGGCGACATCAACATTTCTGCCATTTTATCACCCTTGTATATTTTCATTTTAGGAAATAATTTTCATTTTAATTCACCATTTTAGAAAATAATTTTCGTTTTAATTTTACATTTTACATTTAACTCATTTATTTTAACGAATCTCAACATTTATATATTAATTTCAGTTTCTTAATTTCATTTCTACATTCTCTAACTTATAGATTTATTTTTTTTCTTTTTTTAGGGGGTAACCCTCCCTACCGTCCGGTCCTCCCTACCGTCCGGTCATTTCCGGCAAATTTTTGCTTTTTTCTTGTGTTCTTTTGAGTCTCATTTTGCGCTAATTAAGGCCATATATACATAAAAAGATGTATGTTTTGCGTGATTTCTATGTAAATTTCGGCAGCATAACGGCGCAAACCGTTATCTACCAAACCTGTTCAAGAACTAACCTGCAGATACAAGCAACACAACTCGGCAGCAAAGGCACTCAGGCCATCGTATATATACCAAACGGAGGAAATGTACAAACTGGGGGCTTGCGCTCCAAACAAAGTCCAAAAATGTTATGTCCAAATGTACAAGTCTACAAAACTACACAAAACTACTGCTGGGCGCCCTCCAACTCTGCAACTCTCGCCACAAGAGCGGCGATCTCGGCGTCCCGAACCTCGAGCTCCCTCAACACGCGAGCTGTCTCCTCCCGGGACTGGGTCAACTCTCGCTCCAGCTCGCGGTCACCCTATAAACAAGAAAATTGGCTCATGTCAATCAATTCAAGCAAAATTAGAAAATTAAAATCAAAAAGAGAAATAGGTGTAAGGTGCATACCTGACGACCTCGACCGCCAATGAGCGCCTCGAAGGCAGTAGCTCGCAGCCAGTTGGCCACCCTCCATAATGCCACGAACCGGGACGGCGCAACCTGCATTCTCAAAGGAAATTCTCAGCAAATTGAACAAACTCAATCAAATGTGTTCCTACACGAAAGTTATACAAGTTAGAGACTCACCCTCCGAATCAGATGCTGCCAGTTGTCTAGGCCAGCATCTGTCACGGCTACGTCAAAGTCACGCAGCTCGGAGATCGTCGTCCTCCCGGACGCGTCAGTGTACTCAAGGGTCTCAGGGTACTCTGGGGGCTCGATGCCCGCCGCCTCAACCTCCTGCAAAGTCAAATGATTCTCACTAATCGATGATCTTTCATCATTCTCAAAAATATCAAAATCAAAATGAAGATACTCACCACTACTGGCCAGTACGCCAACCTCCCGTAAAGGAACGCCGAGTAGTCCTCGCCAGGAAGAAGAAGGTCATCACCACTGGCACCAGCCAAGTCCGCCTCCCTCTCAGCCTCAGAAGGCTCCCTAAACATCGTCCTGAGAGGATCGACGGGAACCGTCAATGCGTCCCGAGAGCACTGACGAGCCAAACGCTCGCCCAAGTACCACACAGGACCCATCGATGTCCTCAACAGCAGTCGACTCGGGCTCCTAGGTCGAAGGACCTCAGCCACGAAAGGAGGCGCTCCAGCGTACTCCGCCCAAGGTCGGGGCACCCACTATGACAAAATAAAACAGAGGTCATTCCTATGATCAATTAAAGGCAAAGTATAAGAAGTATGAATGAATACGAATGAGATGCTCACGCTGCTCAGCTGAAGAGCGTTCACGTCCTGCCGGTAGACGTTGTGAGAAGAACGCTTGCTCTTCGTCAAGACATCACCCAATCCTCACCACGGGATAGGCCCTCTCCAGCGGCTCCGTCCTCTTGGGCGCGAGACTCGGGAAGTAGGAGTACACCCACGCCTATAAAGCAGAATAATCAATGACGATCTTTCGTGATTTGATAAGGGAAGGAATTTACTTTGGTCTAAAGGAAGATTCATACCTCCAACAGTAGTCCAGGTCCGACAGCACTTGGAGAAGTCCCCTTCTCCATCAACTCCGGACGAACCATGGCCCTCATGAAGCGGATGAGGACCGCAAAACCAGCAGTGACCCAGTCCCAACGCCCTAGGGAACTCAGGTCAGAAAGGAAGGGAAGAAGCTTCGTCGACAGCCTCTCGCCCTTGTCCTCGAGGTAAATCGAAGACAGGAACCACCAAAGCCACAGACAAGCCCTCTGCTCAGCTGTACAAGGAGGAGGAGCCGTCTCTCTCCCGTCAATCGTCACCAGCGCCGGGGTCTTCCCCGCAAAGTAGTCTCGAACGTAAGAACTGGGTACCAAACCCGGCACTGCAACAGCCTTCGGCGACAAGTTCCAGCCGATCAATCTCCTCGCCTCGGCCGAGTCCACTCTCATGGCGGTCTCTGGCCACATCACCTCCTCGGTACCGCACGGCAGACCAGAAATCATGCCGTAATCCTCCAAAGTGACTCCCACCTCACCGAAAGGCAGGTGAAACGTGGAAGTCGTATCCCAGAATCGGTCCAAGAAAGCGCGGACCAGGCTGAGGTTAGCCCGCAACTTCCTCTTCACGATATCCCTCCAGACCTGTACCAAAGGACCGAACGCTCCACGCTCGATCATGGCCCTCTCCTCCGCCGACAGCCGCTCGTAGTGCTCCATCGCCGTCGTGTAACCCGAGAACGACCTGATGTTCCCGGCCTCCTATTATGATTTGAAATAAAAACTATCTTTAGTTTTGAGTGAAATTTGAAAGAAATTTGGACGAAAGAATGAAAGAGGACGAGTAGTGAGTAGTGAATTCCTATTTACCAAACTCTTCACCGTCCTGTAGGACAGGTGACCCTCTGCAGCCCACACGAGGTGCCTACTCTCCCAGGGCTCAGCCCACGCAGGAGCTCCCCTCAGCTGACGACCTCCTCGCCCGACGTTGGCCCGTCTCGGGATCTCCTCCTCCTCGACGGCCTCCTCCTCGTGAAACTCAGCAGCCATCACCGCAGCGGTAAAGGCCTGCTCTAAAGCCTCCTCAACAGTAGCGGCGTCTATCAACATGGGAGCTCTCCCAGAAGTAGAAGCCTCATCACCTGCAAACGGTAAAGCAAATTCAGGCCGCGTCACATGACGACGAGCCTTTGTTAAGGAGTTTTCGAGCTTTCAAAGCCCTGAAACCGCCCTTTCCTTGCCATCCTTGGCCATATTCACATCAACCCGATCACTCATGTGATAAATATGGTCAAGTCAAGCCTAATTCAAAGCCTAGTTCCGGGTTCAAGTCGAAATTTCGGCAGCGTTTCGCTATAACGACGATTATGCCCTAGAAAAGTGTCCTGAAAAAGTTGTCACAAACCAAAATTCCGAGATGATAGAAAGTTTACCCATCACCCAGGGATCCCAAATATCAAATTTCATTGCAAATGGGCAATCCTAGGGCTATTTTCGAAGCGATTTACGGTTTAGCTGTAAAACCGTCTCAAATTTCACTCAAAGGCTCAAAACTCGACAAAAATTCGAGACAAATACATGGTTATGTTCCTAACATTACCTACTATCCATTTCTAATGTCAATTTGACAAAGCAAGTTCGTTTGGGGGAAAAGCCCCAAATTTTCGATCAAAAGGGTCGAAAACCCTAGATTTTGCGGCTCAAAATTCAACAAATGTAGAAGATTAATGCAAGATTGAGATACATACCTCGATTAGTCATATTTAAAGCAAGCTTTTGAATCAAACCTTGGCGGAAATGGTGAAGATTTGAGAGAGAAATGAGTGATTTGTGTTTCGAATGCAAATGAATACAATCCCTCTGATTTTCGCATTTTTACGCAGGAAAGCCAAATTGGGCTATAGACGCAGCAGGCGCTGCGCCTCTTCCAAGAGACGCAGCTCTTGCTGCGCCTCTTCCTTTTGTTCCCTCCATACGGATTTTCAAAAATTCGTTATAAGTTCGTTATTTGTGGGCCCATCTTTGGTGCGCCTCTTCCCCGATGCTATTTTACTCTTTTGGTCCGTTCGACGATTTTCTTTCGTTCCGGCTCGCATTTCCCAGCCAGCAGCAGGCTGTTTATTCCTTCCAAGACCCCTTTTTTTGCTTGTCGCAACGAGCATCTACTTATTCACAAGAATTCGACACACGTTCATTATGTCTCAAGCGAGAGTAAGCGGATATACTTTCCCTCTCATGACAAGAAGAATAATCCCCCACGATGTCTCCAGCGAGAGTAAGCGGACGTACTGTCTCTCTCAAGACGTGAGGATTAACATCTACCCAGGTAGATCCTTCCCTCCAGCAGTTCCCAGTCGTGTCCTGCTACTTGCAATATTTTCCCGAAGACTACCCGAAGCAGTTTTCTCTCAGCAGTTCCCAGCCGTGTCCTGCTACTCTCAATATTTCTCGTTTCCCTGCGGAGTGCGACAGGGTGTCGTTCTCCAGAAGTTCCCAAACCCAAAGCCTTCTTTCTTAGGTTCGTAAACCCGAAATTAGGACTTTTCAACTATAGGATCCCACTCCTTTTAGATTCATAAGCCTTCAAGTTCCCAAACCAATAGAGTTCTTATACCCAAACCTTAGCTATCCTTAGTCGAACTTACCATTTGACCTCCTTCCCGTCAATGCTTTCCTTTAGGGTCCCACACCTTAGCACAATCTTTATATATCCTTTAGGTCTCAACCTTAGCTCCTATGCACCTCCGGAAGCATCTCGAGAAGAAGTCTCAGGTATGGTCTCTTCTTATGGCTGGCGAGCCTCCTTACGTAGTCTAATGGACTTTAAACGACCCTCCCCGATAGTCGACAGACTCTAAAATGTTCCCGACGACAGGTCCTTGGTTCAGACACCTTGAACCGCCTCGCGTCGCCATAGTCGTCAGATTGTAATCTTCGATTGACCTGATGGCTATACTTTGACTTTCGCCTTGTCCAAGCCTCAGTCAAAGTGGGGGCTCTGTAAATACCTCATTTCTGCACCTCCCGCAAACCACCCGGTGATGATTGGGCCGCATGTTTGATACGCGGAACGATTTGTGACAGTTCGTAAGATTATCGTCAAGTGATTGCTCAAATATTAATGTCTACCTCATGGTTGTCATCTACGTCCCGATACGGTCGTTTTGGCAGTAATTAGAGTACATTCGGAGTCCGGGCCTAAAACCGTCTCCATTTTATGATAACCGTTAAATCCCGACTCGGAATGTTCTGGAATGTTCCAGATATTTCTATTCCATATTTCACAAATTTTATCTTTTGGCAAATAAAATCCCGTAATATTCATATAAAATATTAAGGAAGATCGAATTATTTCCGTTCTACCATAACTCAAACGCGGAAATCTTTCTTCAGCAGGAGGAAACCTCCTGGGAATAGACGTAGCAGGTGCTGCGCCTCTTCCAAGAGACGCAGTGGCTGCTGCGCCTCTTCCCAGGCCCTTTTCTGCGTGTTTTTCGTATCTTTTTCATATCTTTTCGAGATTCACTTCCAAAGAGTCTCCGAAACCCTAATTCCTTCACGTGATTAGTATAAATAGGAGCCTTCGCTCCTCATATTTCTCACGCGAGTGTCCGCCCTTCTCTTCTCCCTTTGCATTCTAGACTTTGTTCTTACTTACTGGCGCCTACGTGCTTGAACTTTCGACCACGTAAGCTCGGATCTTTACGAGTACCAGCCTCTCCGTTTGCATGACCGACCAATTTGACCAACTACACATCAATCAACTTAATTAATTAATCGTTTTCCTCTTACGAGGGCACTCTCTTTGCATTCGCGTCGAGCATCACTAATCGATATCTTCGTCCTTCTCGTTTCGTCAACATGTAAGTCTGAGGGTGTAAATTCCCCTTTTATTTATTGTATTTTAATTATTGTATCACAATTGTAAGGTTTATGTCGAAAATACCACTAAAACCGATTTCTAAAACCGTGCTTTAAAACCCTTCTTTTTGCAGATTTCCAGTAGATAACCGTCGAGAAAGGACGCAAAGAATCGCTGCGCCTCTTGAAGGAGCGCAGATTTCCGCCGCGCCTCTTCGTGAGGGGCCGCCAGATTCTCGCTTCCTTTCTTCTTCGTTTGTCCTCTGTAATTCGTATTCAAATTCTTTCTTTTGCTTGATTCTTCGTCTTAATAACATATAATTTCACATGTACATTATTATTCATCATTAACACATACTTAACTTGTCATTAAAATCCGACTTAAATCCCAAATAATCCGATATTTGCGGGTTTTCGTCATTAAATTCAATTCCGGGTTGTAGAGATTCAATTTGTTCATATTGAGTTTCTGGAATTCGTCTTTGACATAGTTTTCACCTGTTTATTCGTATATTCGTCACATATTTGTCATTAATCCGTCATATCTAACTTAGTTAATTGATTTAATTCGTAAGACTCATTAATATTTTTCACTTCTGTCATTATTCCATCATGTAACAATCCGTTTGCATCCGTCTCATTCATGTTTTACTGTTTTCATGACCTATTCATATGTTAAATAACCTATTAATCACTTTCATCCGAGTAAATAATTTAATCCATCATTAAAATCACCAATTAACATTAACGGCTTGCAATTACGGCTTCACGGGAGGCCAAAGGCCAAGACGCAACGGCGTCTGGTGCGCCTATTCCAAAGGACGCAGCTCTGCTGCGCCCGTTCCTGGCTGGGTTCTGTCTCTGAACTCCGTTTTTGCCTTGACTTAGCTAATTAGTTTACGTATTAACTAACCATTAACAGTATTATCACGCTAATTCCTGTTCGTTAATTTATTTCTTTTTTTATCTCTTTTTCTCAAATTATCCGTTTTAAAGGTATTTTCGACATAAATCAACTATTCCGTTGTAATTATTGTAATTTTCATTGTTGTAATTTATAATTATTGTATTATTTATCGCATTTATTTACATTCCTTTACATGTAATTGAGCATTAAATCCTACTTCGACCCAATTGTTTGCTAATTAATTGTTTACCGACTTAGTATTTATTCTCACATGCTAGGATTAAAACTTGGATGTTGCATTGCATGCATATAGCCGACGATATATCAAGTATAAATGATGTCCCTAATCATTAGTAGAGGCCGCTATCGAGGCGGGCGGGATTAGGTGTTCGATCAAAAGAGCTTCCTAATACGTACCCTCACCCCTTACTCCAGATCTCCGTGAGCACCAGTGTTCATTGGCATCCACGAGAGTCATTCTAGACATAGAATGCTAAGAGTAACGATTGCTTAGTGTTCATGTCTTTACTTTGTGTCTAGACATGGCACGAGGTATTCGAACGGTTCTAATTTCCCATAAAAATTGGTGGCGACTCCTTACAAAAATGCAAACGCTTGTTTCCCAAGCGCCCCCGTGGCCCCCGCTGTCCACACGTTATAAGGCTCGCCAGCCGAGGTAAGGAAATGTACCCGAGGCATCTTCGGGATGTATCCTTGAAAGGGTGCGGACAAAGGCTTGCCAGCCATGGTGCGTATGTGAGGAGGGCTCGCCAGCCGCGATGCGTTGTAAGGCTCGCCAGCCGAGGCAAGGAAATGTACCCGAGGCATCTTCGGGATATATCCTTGAAAGGGTGCGGACAAAGGCTCGCCAACCGCGATGCGTTGTAAGGCTCGCCAGCCGAGAAAAGGAAATGTACCCGAGGCATCTTCGGGATGTATCCTTGAAAGGATTGCGGACAAATGCTCGCCAGCCACGGTGCGTATGTGAGGAGGGCTCGCCAGCCGCGGTGCGTTGTAAGGCTCGCCAGCCGAGACAAGGAAATGTACCCGAGGCATCTTCGGGATGTATCCTTGAAAGTATTGCGGACAAATGCTCGCCAGCCATGGTGCGTATGTGAGGAGGGCTCGCCAGCCACGGTGCGTTGTAAGGCTCGCCAGCCGAGACAAGGAAATGTACCCGAGGCATCTTCGAGATCTATCCTCGAAAGGTGGCGGATAAAGGCTCGCCAGCCATGGTGCGTATGTGAGGAGGGCTCGCCAGCCGCGGTGCGTTGTAAGGCTCGCCAGCCGAGGCAAGGAAATGTACCCGAGGCATCTTCGGGATGTATCCTTGAAAGGGTGCGGACAAAGGCTCGCCAGCCATGGTGCGTATGTGAGGAGGGCTCGCCAGCCGCGATGCGTTGTAAGGCTCGCCAACCGAAACAAGGAAATGTACACGAGGCATCTTCGGGATGTATCTTTGAAAGGATTGCGGACAAATGCTCGCCAGCCATGGTGCGTATGTGAGGAGGGCTCGCCAGCCGCGGTGCGTTGTAAGGCTTGCCAGCCGAGACAAGGAAATGTTCCCGAGGCATCTTCGGGATCTATCCTCGAAAGGTTGCGGATAAAGGCTCGCCAGCCATGGTGCGTATGTGAGGAGGGCTCGCCAGCCGCGGTGCGTATGGTCGGTTAATGGACCACGGGAGTAGCCGCGTCAAATGGGCTTGTTTTGAAAGTAGCGAATTCGTGATGTTGCTGGGGAAATAATGGGTATGGACTCTCACTATCACTGTTTTTGGAATGAGCGGGTTCCGCGAGGAAGCCCCCTGCTGGTATTTGAAGGAATAGTGAATTTGGAATTTTCACCATTTGGTTTGAATTTGCAGTGGCGGTTTATGTGCCGCCGTTGGCATTTGAAAGAAATAGTGAATTTGGAATCTTCACTATTGATTGAGGTGACGGTTTATGTGCCGCCGTTGACATTTGAAAGAAATAGTGAAATTGGAATCTCCACTATTGATTGAAGTGACGGTTTATGTGCCGCCGTTGACATTTGAAAGAAATAGTGAATTTGGAATCTTCACTATTGATTGAAGTGACGGTTTATGTGCCGCCGTTGACATTTGAAAGAAATAGTGAATTTGGAATCTTCACTATTGATTGAAGTGACGGTTTATGTGCCGCCGTTGACATGTGTGGTGAAAATAGTGGAATTCAATTTTCGACTACTATTTTGAAATTGACGGTTTTTAATCGTCGGTGGTTGGAATAGCGGTTTTGGAATTTTCGCCATTATTTTGGAAAATTTGAACGAAAATGGTGAATTTTGGTTTCACCATTATTTTTGAAATTGGCGGTTTTGATCGCCGTTTGTTTGAAAATAGCGAATTTTTAAATTTTTACTATTTGTTTTGTTTGTTTTCGAGGAAATGACGATATTCAATATCGTCAACGGAAATTTTGGAATTTGTTGTGGAAAATTGGGCCAAAGCCCAAATTTCGCTGAAAAAGAAGAGGGGAGGCCTGGTTTAGGCGCGAGCCACTTGGCGATGCAAGCCGGCTTCCCTATTTTTTGTTAAAAAGACGCGAGGTTGAGTTGCGGATGATCATTCATCTTCAACCTCAAAATCCCGCAAAATCGCCATTAAAGGACCTTCAAGCTCGCTTTCATTCGTGCCATTGTCAACAAATGTCATCTCAAGGTAAGTATTTCCTCTTGACTCCCTTCAAATTTGTTGATTGTTAGCTTAGTTGAATTAGGGCGGATTTTGCCCTAAAAAATCGAATTGGGCGTTATTGATCGAGCCAATTTCGAGTGAAATTGATGATTGCATTAGGTTAGAAACCTGTTTAGGAGTATAGGGGTGCTTTTGGTTTGCATTTTGGTCCCCGTTCCCGCTCCCTATGCTCGAAAAACGTGAGTGAGGCGAGAAACCGTATCATTTCACAATGCCAAGTTCATTTGCTTGGGTAGTGGGTCCCACTAGGTTGCATTGTAGTTGGGAAAACCCGCGTTTGCCATCTAAGGACCTTCGTTGGATGTTTGTGGGCAAAATTGGATTTTTGCCTTTTGCGACGGTCTTACGTCTGACAAAATAAGCGTCTGTTTGGGCTTGAATTGAGTCAGTCTGCCTTGGAATGGACCTTATTGGTATTCTAGGTCACCTTGGGGCGTGGTAAAATCATGTTTGCCTTTTTGCGGTCGTTTTTAAATTTTTGACCGGCTTGGGCTCAAATTAGCGTATGAATTGCCTTTTTGAACCGTAGAAAAATCCCCATTGTGTCGCGAATGTATTTTTGGGTTGTTGGCAGACCTTGTATGGGTCTTGAAAAGCCATTTTTGTGGTTCTGACTCGTCTTTTGCTTGAAAAGAGGGGCGAGCCGTTTTTGTGTTTTTTTTTTGTGAATGGTTTGGGGCGGGATTGCCCCGTGTTTTTGTATTGCAGGTTGTTGTTGTTTTTGGATTTATCCATCTCATGCCGTCGTAATGCCGAAATTTCGGCTGACGTTTTTTGTTTTGTAGGAGAGTGTTCGGAGTGTGGGCCGGGTTCATGGCCGCAACTTTTGAGGAGTTGTTCGGGTCGGGCCCGGTTAGTACTCCGGTTAGCACGCCTGCCGTGGTTGTGGAGGACGTTACTGAGGAGGAGGGACCTCCTGAGCAGACTGCTGGGGCCACCGAGGCCGTTAAGGGGCGTGCAGAGCCCGTTGTTGGGGCTGCTAGTGCCGGTAGAGCTCAGACTGGGGCTGAGGCGAGTACCTCTGGGAGGAGGGTTACTTCGAGGGTGCGCCGTCCTCGGGCGACTAGGCGGACGTTGCGGGACGTCAACAGGGTTGTTGACTTGGGCCCTATCCACCATGTTGAGTCTCGCGGTCACAAGAGGCGGAGAGCGGAGACAGCTGAGGATGACGCCGACGTCGCGGCCTTCAGAGCTAGGCGAGTTACAGCCCCGCGGGGGTTGTTTTTACAGGCGGCACCTTTCCTACCGTGCTCACGAGGGCATGGTGAGTTGCATTCCCTGGTTGAATTTTGTCATTTTTGAAGTGGCTGGCCTGGAATAGGCATTCTGACGTTGTCTGTTTTTGATTTCAGGAGATCGGCACCATGAGGACTTTCTCGGGCTTTTCTACCTGCTTAGGCCTCTACGACGTTCTCCGAGCTGGGTCGAAGGTGTTGATAGAGAGGTCGGCTTTTGGGCTGTTGGTGGCCGCTTGGCGGGACATTCACGGGTCCTCGATTAGGTCGAACCTGTGTTTGATCCGTGCTATGTTGGAGCGGTACTGGGACACGACGTCGTCGTTCCACATGGAGTTTGGGGACGTCGGCGTGACTTTAGAGGACTTCGCCATGATATCCGGCCTTCCCTGTGGCGAGCTGCCCATTGAGTTTACCGCGACACCGAAGAGAGTGTCTTCTCCCGCGGTCACTGCTTTGATCGGTACTGGTTTGCCGGAGCCTTCAGACGTCACTCCGTACCTGATCGCGAGTTCGTACGTGAAGGACCTCTTCACTGAGAGGGTGGCAGGTGTTGCTCCGGCGCCGTTGGCGAGTCCGAAGGCAGAGGTTCAGGCCAACGCGAAGGAGACGCGGCTGTGGTTGTGGTACTTCTTGGGTGTCACGTACTTTGGTGACAAGGGCGAGCGTTTGTCGACCAAGGTGCTTCCTCTCCTTGCCGACCTTGACGCTTTGGGTCAGTTTGACTGGGTTACGCCGGCTTTGGCGAGTTTCACCCGGTACTTGCACGCGGCGGTGCGTCCAGAGACAGTGGGAGCGGGTAGTGCTCCTGCCTTAGTTGGTCCCGGCCTCATCTTTGAGGTACGAGTTTTTGTGGTAGTTTTTGTGAGTTCGATTTTGATTTTGATTTTGGCAATTTTTGTGAAATTGGCTAATTTTGTGCTTGTTGTGTTTGATTACAGGCTTGGTTGTATGCTTACTTCACTCCTCTGCGTCCGGGGACCATAGATGGTGTTCCCTCGGCTTACCCTGCTGTGAGTGGTTGGACGGTGGGTCGGAAGAAGTCGACTAAGTCGACCTACGAGGACTGCAGGCGTCGCGTGAACAAGCTTCGGATTGCTGATGTAAGTTTCCGCTTCCTTTCCTTTCCCTTTAATAGAAATAGATAGAGATAGGATGATTAGGTAGCTTATGAAGCCCCCAGTTAGCTGAGTAGCTTGGTTTCGAATGCAGTTTGTTGGGCGGCCTTGGGAGCATTACACGGGTGTGTCGGCTGCCATCACGGAGCGTTTGCGACCTCGCAGCTCCCTGCGCCTGTACTTGGAGACGGCGATTGAACCGGTTTGGTACTTGAGCGAGCGTCTAGTTCGCCAGTGCTTTACCGAGACTTTCGTCGTGCCGGTTGACCCGCCCTTTGGGTGTCTTTGTTCAGAGTCGACTCGATGAGGTTGAGGAGCACCTTCACGGTCGAGGAGGTGAGGAGTCATTCGCGGGACGCCGACTACGACACCTTCCGGTTGTCGAGGCTTGCTTGGTACCCGATCGAGGTATGTTTTCCACTTTTCTTTGTTTTTATTGCCTCCCTTGATAGGAGGGTTTGTCATTTTTGATGTGGATCCAAATGGCAGGGAGTCACCCGCTGATACGGACCCAACCCCCAGCTTTCCCGACGGAGACCACTTTTCAGAGGCCGAGTGGCGAGGAGCTTCGATTGCGCACCTGCGGAGCTGCGATGGCCGAGGTGGTCGATGCCGACATGGAGTGGAGGTTGACTGTTCTGAGGGTGAGTTCCCGATTTGAACATTTTCTCCAATTGTACTTTACCTTGTATTGAAGGACCTTTTTGTTTAGTAGGTGACGACTGTTAGTCATCAGAACTTGTGGCGGATGGCTAACCGCTGGAGAGCGTTTGCTGGTGACCTGGCTACGAGGGAGGCTCGGCTTTCTCAGGTACATTTTGTGTGTTGTATTTCGTGTATTTGGTGTTGTGTTTCACGTTTTTAGATCTTCAGGATCTGTTATTGTGTTTTGCGAGTACGGCGGATCCGCGGAGCTTGCTCGGGTCCGTCTTTGAGTTGGAGGCGCAGTGTCGACGATCGCGGGCCAGGAGCTGGGGATCATCCGTCGGGACCAGGACTTGAGGCGTCACGAGGACGAGCTGCGGAGCCGAGACGCGAGATTGCCTCTCGAAGGCTCGGTTCTTTGCGGCGGAGGAGCTTCACGTCGAGATGGAGCGTGAGACGCCGGAGAGTTCCGGAGAGAGAGAGTCCGAGTGGTGGTGGTGTATCGCATTGGCGGCGACTCCTAGTGAGACCCGGGGATCGGTCCGACGGGAGACGTCGAGTAGTTGTTGTAGTTTTGTCCGTGTCTTGGACTCTCGTCTGTACATATTTACATTTTGCGTGAGGCGGTGTATATATGTGTTTTTGGATTGTAGTTTGTTTTGTGATTTTGGCCCTTTTTTTGTGTTGTGTTTCGGAGGAGCGCTGTCGGCTGTCGATTCTCCATTTGCTTTGCACCGTTCCGCATCGTTAGTGTAGAAAACAGCAATGATAGCACATACGTATAAACGTAAACACGTAGAAGCAATTGATTGAAAACATGTAAAGCATTTGAAAATCAAGATTAACCAAGATGACTTGAAGTTAAAATTGAAATTTTGAAAATTCCGTGACAAATCATCACGTTTGGAATTCAAAAGGAATTGATTTGAAAATTTGTCAGCAATTAACTCGTGTCGTGAATTAAATTGCATCGAAATTTTTGAAAATTGACTCGAAAAATTCAAACTCAAACCGTCAGGAAAGAATTTGTAGAAAAGGATTTTTGCGAGTATATTTGATTTTTGAGGTCAAGACTCGAATTTGTGAGTGCTTGAATTTTTGAGGAAAATTGATGTCGTGTTATCAATTTTCGAATTTTTGAATTGCGAAAAAGCGAAAAAATTTCGGAATTTCGACTGACATGGAAACGATCCGTCGCGGATCGGGGCTAGGGATGGCAATGGGTCGGGTCTGGGTCGGGTCTAGCAAGACCCGGACCCGGACCCGTCCCCCAACATGGGACCCAGACCCGACCCAGACCCTAAAGGGTCTAAAATTATTGGACCCTTACCCATACCCAACGGTAGGTTTCGGTCCGGTCCGACCTGCACCCTTGCTTGAACACTTTCCTCAATTCCTCCTGTGTATTCAAAATGACCTCTGCTTTGTGCAATTGTGCAACCCAGACCCTTGCTTGAACACTGACTTCTTTTTGTGCACATAAAACACGATTTATATCAGTTTCTTCATCATGTAAATATCATTTCAAGTACTAAATGAATACGAAACTAATGTGACACTAAATTTAATCACCTTCTTCATCGATTTACAGTACTAAATGATACAAAACTGAAATTAAACAATCATTAAACAAAGAGATTGGCGAGAATAATGATTAAAACCGTTCATCCAACAACAATGCATGAATAATGATTAAAAATAAGGAGATTGAGCGAGAATAATGAAAGGAAATAAAGAGATTTATAATTAAACAAAGAGATTGAACCTTTGTGAAAGCAGAAGGCCCGTCGTTGACTCGCTGGTGTCGTCGCTGGCGTCAGTTGATGGAATCGCCGTCGTTCACAGTAGGGTTTGAGAAAGGGGGAAGTTTAGGGAAAAGGTGATTTAGAATTAGGGTTGGAGGAACTGAGGAAGTGTTGAATGGTGTTGGTGTAGTCGGCTGTTTGTTTTGTTTAAGTTTTTTTTTTTTTTTTTTTTTAAAAATTACACGTGTGTTTAAGTTATGAGTCATGTGTTTTTTTTTTTTTTTAAAATTATACGGGTCCAAGGGTCGGGTCGGGTCCCAAATAATCAGACCCGGACCCAGACCCGAATTAATTTACTAAGACCCATACCCGACCCATACCCATCGGGTCCCAAAAAGTTAGACCCAGACCCGACCCATTAGGGTCCGACCCGAAGGGTCTGGGTAGGGTCCCCGACCCACTGCCATCCCTAATCGGGGCGACTAGCCCTTCCCCCTTTTAAAAAAAGAAAGAAAAATCCGTATGTTTAAAGTTGTGTCATGGAACCCGTGTCGGATTTCGTAAAACGCGAAAACTAGGAAATGTGAGTATGAAGAAACACAAAATTTCCCGGATCATCCCGAAGAGGCGCGAGGTTCTTGGCGGGAGGTTTGAGGTGTCAGGAGAAAACACATGTTGAAAGAGACAAGTCAACAGCGGGAATCCTGGGGGAGTCTCGAAGAGGCGCGAGCGTCTTGGCGATGGAAGCCGGCTCTCCTCTTTTTCTGAAAAATGCGCTGATCATTTTTGTATAAATAGGGACGTTTTCGCTTCATTGTTTCATCATCCGAAACACGAAAACATCGCTACAAAACCTCTTCTTCTTCCACAAAAATATTTCATGGATGCTTTTGAGAACGCATTGTGTCTTAGCAGGATTTTCCCTGAATGGGTCCGGCTTGATTAAAGGATAATTTGGGTATCTAGCTCTATAAGTTTGGAATATTGTAAATGAATAACAAGGAAAGACTAAGTATAAAGAATAATGTTTATATTACTTTGATAAGCTAAATACAAATTTGTGTAAACAATTGGATATTCAGGAAATAATGTAGGATAAATTATCAAGTAACTCAACGAATAATGAATGAAACTACCAACGTCAGATTACAATATTTATAGTCATACAAATATGAACGTTGTATTGATCTCCAACGTTTTCCTCTTTTGTCGGAGCTGTTACCGGATTAATAGGGCACATTTCCTATTAGTTCGGTTGACTCGTTCCCCTTTGATTATTCTTCAACTCATTCTCATCTTGCACGTCTTGATTCATGGACGATTTAGTTTTATAATTGGACTTGGTCTTCCTTGAGAATAGGACACGATTATTCATTCCGAACAACTGTATTTCTTGTTTATCTTCTTAATCCATTTGCTTTAATACTCGCCAGGCTATTTCGTACTTATCATCAGGCTTCTCTTCCAGGATTTAGTAGCCTGCTTGCTATAATATTCTTCAACAGCTAAATAGTAGTTAGATTTGTCCGGTCTCTGGATGCCTTAGTTAGCCTAGTTAGGTCAGGCTAGGTAAGAGTCAGGCCAGGCTAAACTGGGCCTAACAATTGCCCCTTGACATTTTACCTGTGCTGGATCAGGCCAGGGGTGAGATGTCAATTTTACCGGGTTAAATAATAAAAAGAATTACACTTACTCAATGACTCTTAGACTCCTAGTTACCGTTAAACACTGCAACGGCTAGGTGATGTCATGCTGTTAGTTTTACAATTTCTAGGGTTTTTGCACCATTACTCCTTTCCTATAAATATGGTACTTGCGATGGATTTGTTTTTCACAAAATTTCTTCCACTTTTCTTGCTCAAATTTCTCTAAAATTCTCCCCTATTTCCCTGGAGTCTTACTCTGCTAACTCATAATTTCCGTCACAATAAACTAAATAATAAAGGATATGGGAGCCAAAAAGCGTCCCCGCACCCCGAAAGCTACCGCACCCTTAAGGAAGGCTGCTGAGTCCGAACCCACAGACGTCCAAGAGGAAGAGGTGATGGAAATTGATCCTCCTGCTCGTGCTGTGGCTTTTAAATATCAAGATTCTATTTTCACTGCCCTTCAATCTTTGGATCCTTACTTTCCTGAGGAAAACTTATTGAAGACAAACTATGATAGGGTTTTAAGGGAGAAGAAAATAATTCCTGAATCGACTGAGGTATGGATTCCCGAGTCTTGTCCAGTCAGAGCTAACTGGGTGTCACCTGGTTGGTTCTGTATTTTTGAATGGGCGTTCAAAGCAGGCTGTAAGTTACCTTTTACTCCCTTAATGATTGACACTATTCGTGCTATGAAAGTATCACCTTTCCAGATTATGCTAATGGTTTGGAAACTTGTTCATTCCATTGAAAATTTATGTGCTAAACATAATCTTGTAATTACTATTAACGATATCAAGGCAATATATCATTTGAAAAATCCTGTTGATGGTCGTTTTAATTTGAGAATCAAGTCGAAAATGTCTTCATTAATCACTAACCTGGACTCTGGAGATGATAAAAGCTAGGCAAAGACTTTCCTGTTCATCCGGACTGAGAGTCTGGGCTCAGGCTTCGACTATTTGAGATATCCTCCTTTGGAGAGTGGTATGTTTCCTATACTCTTAATTCGCAGTTTATATTGAATGAAAGTAGGATATATAGGTCTTACCTGCATATTTTTGTTTTTGTAATGTTTGTAGCTCCTTATTGGAACCATGATCCTCTTGACGAGGAGGTTGTTGCAAGGATAGATGCTTTCCTTTCTATTCCTAAGGAAGAGAGGACTGGGCTGTCGATCAGGGGAATTATTGCCCCAGATATGAAGACTAAGCCGAGTGCGGTTAGGGTGCCCAAAGGCAAGCCTAGTTCCACTGCTCTTTCCTGTATGTTTTCTGCATGTTTCTGTGTTTGTTTATTGTCTTCTTATGACTTCTCTTCTCATATTCATGTGTATTCTTTATGTGTTCGTATTCGGGTCTTCGTTAGGTTCCAGCCTTTACTGCAAAAGATTTAAAGGCTGGGGTGGCTAGAATTGCTGAACAGTCCAAGAGCCAGGAGGCTAGTGGGAGTGACAAGACGCTTGACATTCTGGTTTCTGATGTCCAGCCTCCTCAGGATCCACCCAGGCTAGTATCACCGGAGGTAGTCCAGGCTCCCAAAAGGAGGAGGGAAGATGTCGTCCCTGAAGAGGAGGAGAAAGAGAAAGAGAAAGAGCCTATTCAGGCTCAACCGATCGAGTAGTATCGGCGGGTGTGCTAGGATTGACGATATGGACGTTGCCCGGCACGAATAGATGAATTTTCTCGCTAAGATGGGCAGCCAGCTTTTATCTGCTAATACCCGTGAATCTTCCACTAAGGTGGTTTCTATCTTGACTTCTCTTGTGACAAAGGCTGCTGAACTTGCTTCTCAAGCTAAGGAGGTTGGTTGTAAAGAGATATTTTATTTGTTATGTGTTCTTTGTGTCACTTTTATATTTGGCTGATTGATTTTATTTTTTGTAGGAATTGGATGTTGGGTTGGCTACTGCTTGTCAACGCAGGGATGCCCAGGCCAGGGTTTCTAGCTTGGAAGAGAAAGTGGATAAAGTTAACCGTGAGCTGCATACATCCAGGAGTAATGAGGTAGTGCTTCAATCTCAGCTGGGCACAGCTAGAGAGGCGTCCAGGGCTGCTATAGTTTATGAGGTGGCTGCAAAAAATGCTGAGAAGGCTGTCATGCAAGAGTTAGAGGTTGTAAGGGAGGAGTTGGCTGCTGAGAAGCAGGCTATGCAAGATCAGCTGAGGAAAACTGAAGAGCTTGGCGCTGAGAAGGAACTAGTGGAGGCGCGGCTTGCTGATGCTGCTCAGTACTTCTTTGGGAAAGGCCGGGTTGATGCTATGAGGGATCCGGATTTTGATCGGGCTAATTGGGACCCGGACCGTGATGAGGCAGCTTTGGACGCCCAGTATCCTGATTTGGCCAATATGGGTCAAGAAGATGAGGCGGATTCTCCTCCTTCCAAGGGAAAATCTGGTGATTAGGAAATTGTGGATGGTTGTGAGTCGGTTACTGGTGAGAAACCTACTTAGTTTGGAGTTTTTTTTTTTTTTTTTTTTTTTTGGCCCATCCAGGGGGGGTGTTCCTGGAATGAATATTTAGGTATTTTTTGGCTCATCCAGGGGGAATGTCCCTGGAATGGATAATTAGGTTTGTGGCAAGGCCAGCTATTTTGGGTAAATAAATATTTGGTCTTTGTTGGTTCCTTTTTGTGTTTTGATAAGGCATTTGTAGTATTGAATGTCTTACTGGATCTGGCCAGTTTATTGTGTTATGGGTGGGGTTGTTGCCTGTCTGGAGGGCTTACGTCCCTTTCCTGTCTGGAGGGCTTATGACCCATCTATTTTATACAATCCAGGAATAGATTTTCCAGGTTTGTATGTTAAGTTGAGCTTAGTATTTTAAGGCCTGTTTTGCAACTGAAAATTGGGTATCAGTTGGATATTGGTGGGGTGGCCCCCAATCTTTAAGATTTGTTTTAAATAAAATGCAGTATGTAAAACAAGTATTGAAGATTCTACTTGGTAAAAATAAGTATGAGAATATTGACAAGTATTTGGGCACATAATAGAGGAAATTATATAAGGCATTTATTCATATAATGGCAAGTATTATACATTTAATTTCACATCAGTCGTGCAAGAAATGTGAACACGAAAATTATACTGGATAGGGAGATATATTCTATATGTGAAATAGTTTTAAGTGTGCAATATTCCAAGCTCTTGGGATCATTTCGCCGTCCAGGGTTTGTAATCTATAAGCTCCCCGGCCGACTATTGAGTTAATTAGGTAGGGACCTTCCCTGTGTTGGGGCCAATTTGCCAAAGATTCTTTTCTTTTGTGTTTTGGAAGACTTTCCCGAGGACAAGGTCTCCTACCCCGAATACCCCGGCTTTGTGAGTCTTGTTGTAGCTCTTTGCAACTCTTTGCCGATATTTCGCCAATCTAATGTCGGGTCGCATCTCTTAACTCTTCCGTTAAGTCCAGGATGTCCTCCATTAGAGGTATATTGCTTGTTATTGTGTTCAGCCGCATCCTGGGTGATGGAATGTCGACCTCAATAGGGATTATCGCTTCACATCCATAGACCAAGGAGTAGGGGGTTTGGCCTGTGGATGTTTTAGGCGTGGTTCTATCAGCCCAGAGGACCAGGGGGAGCTCTTCACCCATCCGCCTTTCCTTCTTTCTAGTTTCTTCTTTATGCAAATTGATTACTACTTTGTTACTGGATTCTGCCTGACCGTTAGCTTTTGGATATCCTGGCGTGGAGGTTACTAGGTTGATGTTTCATTGAGCACAGAAGACTGCTGTTCTTTTTCCCACGAATTGCGTGCCATTGTCACATACTATTTCGGAGGGGATGCCATATCTACATATGATGATGTGTTTGATAAATGCTATGACATCCTTTTCCTTAACTTGCCTGTATGAATCAGCTTCTATCCATTTGGAGAAGTAATCAGTCATTGCTAGCATGAAAACTTTTTGTCCGGGTGCTTGAGGTAGTTTCCCTACTATATCCATGCCCCACTTCATAAATGGCCAGGGTGCGGATATGGAATGTAGTTCCTCGATGACCGATGGATATATGGTCCGTGAATCGACAAGCTTTACATTTAGAGCTAAATTCGTGCAATCGGCCCTCAAGGTGGGCCAATAATAACCCGTTTCGAGTACTTTGCTTGCCAGGCTTCTTCCACCTTTATGATTTCCACAATATCCTTCATGGATTTTCGATAATATCCGCTCGCCTTCTTGTGGTTCCAGGCATCCGAGGTACGGCCCACTGCGATTTCTTAAAAAGCACGTTGTTAATAATAGTGTATGAAGCAGCTTTTATTTTTAGTGCTCTGGCATCTTGCTTATTTAGGGGAAGGATTCCCTGTTGTAGCCAGTCATAGTAAGGTTTTGTCCAAGAATTGGGAAACTTTCATCTTGTTTATTTATTGCAGGTTCTAATAAATGTACAATGGGTATTTTGTCGAAGTCAAGGGGACTGAAGTTGGATCCTAGGCCGGCTAAGGCGTCGGCCTGGGTATTCAAGTCCCTGGGAATTTGGTCAATATTAAAATTGCGGAATTTTGATTTTAAAATTTGAACAATTTCCAAATAAAGCATCATTTTTGAGTCTTTTTGGTAAAGATATATTCCGTTTACTTGGTTGGAAATAAGAAGGGAATCGATGACGTGCCTTTAGGTTTTGCACACCAAGGTCAATACATACCTTTAATCCAGCTATTAAGGCTTCATATTCTGCCTCATTGTTGGTAGCCTCAAATGCACAAACTTATAGCCTCGTACTATCTTATCCCCCGTGGCGATCTTAGTACTACCCCCAGTGCCCGTGCCCCTCATGTTGGGCCGCACCATTGACAAATAGGGTCCATTCTAGGTCTGTTTGGTCGCCTGGTCGGTTTATTTACTTCTTTTATTAGGTCGGGTTCTAGGGTTGGACTAAAATCAGCCACAAAGTCTGCTAGTGCTTGTGATTTAATTCTTTGTCCTTGGCTCAAATTTTATGTTGTATATGCTCACTGGATCGACCATTTGCACATTCGTCCGGACAATTCGGCTTCCTAAGTACAGACTTGATAGGAAGGTTGGTTCGACTATTATAGGGTTGCTTTCAAAGTATGGTCTTAATTTTGTGCAACTCATAATTAAAGCTAAAACATATTTTTCAAGTAGGCCATACCGATCTCTCGCATCCAGTAGACTTTTACTTACGTAATAGACAGGGTGTTGTTGTCCGTCCGCTTCTCGACCAAGACTGGCACCGACAAAGAAGCCGTGATCGAGGTGTATATCTTGCCAGGGGTTCATCTTTGATTTGGTTTTGCCAAAGAAGGGAGGAGAGGATAGATATGTTTTCGTGTCTTCAAAGGCAACTGATGATCGGGGGTCCATTGAAAGTCCTTGTTTTTCCTTTGCAGGTTATAGAATGATTTGCACCTCTCTGATGATCTTGAAATGAATCTGTTCAGGGCCGCTATTCTTCCAAATCGGCTTTTGTATGTCTTTGACCGTCTTTGGTGGTTCTAGCTCCAGGATAGCTTTGATCCTGTTCAGTGGCTGGCTTCTATTCCTCTTTTTGTCACCATATAGCCCAAGAATTTGCCTGCTGAGACTCCAAAGTGGCATTTCTGTGGGTTGAGCTTCATATTGAATTTCTCCAGTATTTGAAAGGCTACTTCCAAGTCTTTGACGTGATCTTCTGCCTTTTTTGACTTGACTATCATGTCATCTATGTAGACTTCTATGGTATCTCCTATTTGGTCCTTGAACATCATGTTGACTAGCCTTTGATAGGTTGCCCCTGCATTTTTTAATCCAAAGGGCATAGCAAAGATAACAATATATACCTCTCTCGTAATGAAAGATGTGCTTTCCGATCTCGCAGGTGCATCTTTATTTGATTGAATCTGGAGGCATCCATGAATGTTAACATTTCGCGGCCTGCAGTGGCATCCACCATTGCATCGATGTGTGGCAGGGGAAATGGATCTTTTGGGCAGGCCTTGTTTAGGTCGGTGTAGTCTACACAGACTCTCCATTTGCCGTTTTTCTTTTGGACGACTACTACATTTGCAAGCCAGTCAGGGTACATTACTTCCCTGATCATTCCCATGTCCAGTAGCTTGTCAACTTCTTGGTTGATGATTTCATGCCTCTCTGCAGCGAATTTTCTTCTCTTTTGCTGTACATGCTTAAATGATTTATCAATATTCAACTTATGAGTTATAACATCAGCATCTATACCAGTCATATCAAAATGTGACCAAGCAAAACAAGACATTTTAGTTTTGAGAAAGCTGACCAGATTGGGTCTGACCGAGTCTGGTGCATCTGACCCTACAAGTACTTTCCCCGCAGGGAATTCTCGGGTCCAATATGACCTCTCTGTTTCCATCCGTGATTGCGCTATATATTCTTCCCCGACAGGTGACTTTAATTGCTATGCAAGGGACTTACCTGACTTTGAGGGTTTCAAAGCCCGAGTGTAACATTCCGAGTCGTCCTCTGTTCTCCCCGATGGTGGTTATCCCCATTCTCGTTGGAATTTTCACACATTTATGGTATGTTGATGGGATTGCTTTGACATTGTGGATACATGGTCTGCTCAGGATTACGTTATATGAGGATAGGCAATCCATTACTCCAAATCTTTCATATGAAGCCACGCCTTCCACATAGGTTGGCAGGCTGATTTCTCCCAGGGTGTTCTTTGTTTCTCCGCTGAATCCAACCAGGACGCTGGATTTCTTGATGATCTTTCTTTCATCTATCTTCATAGCTTTGAGGACGTCAAGCATCACCAGATTGATTGAACTGCCTCCGTCTATCAGGATTCTCGATACCTTAGCTGTGCCAATTTGCATGGTGATTACCAAGCTGTCATGGTGTAGATCTGATATTCCTTGCAGGTCCGAGTCATCAAAAGTAATAGCAGGCAATGACTTGGACCTGGAAGGGGGCCAAGTCCGGATTCCCTGGATATTCTTTTGGTACCGAGGGTCGGACCACGATTTTCGATCCTCTATTTATGAACTTGACTTCATAGATGGGGGGAGGAGGAGGAGGATCTCTGCCGTTCCCTGAATCTCTCTTGTTTTGGCCTTCATCTTTGTTCTTTGGCTGCTGGATTAAGTCCTTCAAAAAGCCTTTCTTTAGGAGATATGCCACCTGTTTCCTGAGTTGGATGCATTCTTCTGTGGTGTGCCCGATGTCCTGATGGAAGTCACACCATCTTGTTGGGTCTTTCTTGGGGTTGTCTGATTTCTTGGGCCATCTGACTGTATCTCCCAGGCTTTCCAGGCGTTTGATTAATCCTGCAGTATTAATAGAGAAGTTATATTCAGGAATAGTTGGAAGGCTAGAAAGGTTACCTTTGTGCTCTTGTGCCATGTTAACTTCAGATCGTTCAGGCCTGGAATAGGGTGCTGATCTAGGGTTGCCTCCTTTCTAGTAGGAGCTTTTCCTGTTAGTGTGTCCATAACCTTGCTTTCCTCCGGATGAGTTCGTCCTGAAGTTGAGATCTTCCTCCAATCTGACATGCTCTAAGGCGATGGATTGAACAGTGGCAAAGGTTGGGCATGCTTTCTTGGTCAAGTCTGCATAGATGTCACTGTCAAGCAGGACTCCTTGCCTGAAGGCTTCTACCGCTGTTTCTTCATCACACATGGAAATGGCCACCTTCTCTTTGACAAATCTTGCCAGGAATTCTTTGAGAGATTCTTCAGGAAGTTGTTTTACCCGAACAGCAGTTCCGGGTCTCTTGGCCATATCTCTCATTCGCTTGCGAATTGTTGATTGAAAGCATTGATCATTCCCGCAAAATTCTTGATGCCTCCATTTGGGAGATTAATGAACCATTGTAGTCTTTGCTCCGGTCGGGGTTGTACAGTAGAGCCTTTACACATGCGGACCCGATTTCACCGGGTATTGAGGCGCTAGCATCTTCTCGTTTGAATATAGCAACGTGATTTTGTGAATCGAGGTTCCATCATAAGTTCTCATGGATGGGACGGTGAATTTCTTGGGAGGTCAATCTTTGCAATTTCATCTGCAAAGGGTGAGTCGCAAAGTGTCAATTTCTACTTCACCCACATGTGGTCCGGTACTCCGGTATATTTTCTATTTTGTTGTGGAGTTTTTGAATTTCCTGAAGCATAGCCATCATTATTCTTTGCTTGTCTTGTTTGTTTCATCATTGGAAATGGTTGGGGTACCGGATAATGTATCCTTCTCCGGGGTTCCAAAATTGGAAAAGTCAATGTTTTTGATAATGGATGAGAATGGCGTTTCTGGTTCGAATCTTGTCTTGGAGCCCGAAGCCTGATTTTCCAATTTTTTCCTCAGGCTAGACTCAGATTCCTTCAGCCTTTTGATTTCTGCTTCTGCTTGGGCTGCCTTCTCTTGGATTGTCTCCAATTCTTTGATTTTGGCCAGGGCAGCCGCTAATTGTTGTTCTGAGGTGAGTTCCACCATTTTTGTGTGTGAATATTAAATGAAAAATGATAAAGGGAATTTTATTGGTTGAAGAACTAGATGCCCCACGGTGGGCGCCAATTGTTTTAGCAGGATTTTCCCTGAATGGGTCCGGCTTGATTAAAGGATAATTTGGGTATCTAGCTCTATAAGTTTGGAATATTGTAAATGAATAACAAGGAAAGACGAAGTATAAAGAATAATGTTTATATTACTTTGATAAGCTAAATACAAATTTGTGTAAACAATTGGATATTCAGGAAATAATGTAGGATAAATTATCAAGTAACTCAACGATTAATGAATGAAACTACCAATGTCAGATTACAATATTTATAGTCATACAAATATGAACGTTGTATTGATCTCCAACGTTTTCCTCTTTTGTCGGAGCTGTTACCGGATTAATAGGGCACATTCCCTATTAGTTCGGTTGACTCGTTCCCCTTTGATTATTCTTCAACTCATTCTCATCTTGCACGTCTTGATTCATGGACGATTTAGTTTTATAATTGGACTTGGTCTTCCTTGAGAATAGGACACGATTATTCATTCCCAACAACTGCATTTCTTGTTTATCTTCTTAATCCAGCCTGCTTTAATACTCTGCCAGGCTATTTTGTACTTATCATCAGGCTTCTCTTCCAGGATTTAGTAGCCTGCTTGCTATAATATTCTTCAACAGCTAAATAGTAGTTAGATTTGTCCGGTCTCTGGATGCCTTAGTCAGCCTAGTTAGGTCAGGCCAGGTAAGAGTCAGGCCAGGCTAAACTGGGCCTAACACATTGCGACAATGATGTCGGGATTTGTCACCTCCCGAAAAAGTATCAACTCGATTGCATGGGAGTTGGTCAATTGTTGGTGCTTCGTCAAGTCAAGGTGCAACCTTCGTTTCTTGAAGCATGTTCTCGGTTTTAGGATTCGAAACATCATGTTTTCGTTTTCCCGAAAGGTGAAATTTGTCCTCTTGCCGAAGAAGTTGGAGTCATTGGTGGGTGGTCGGGTTGTGCTCCGGTGCTTCCTCCGACTCGGTTGTGCTACAAGGAGAAATTCCGTTCCATGTTAGGCTTGTCAACAAGCCAAGTCAACTTTCTTCTTGCTCCACATGGTGTGGATATGTTGGCTCTTATCAACATCTTCTCGAATCGGGTAGATGCTAATGTCTCGGAGGTGGCTAGGAGAAGGGCTCTTGCATTTTGCCTTGTCCATGTGTACCTCTTTGTTGATGTCTTGAAGAAGGAGGGGCCAAGATGTCATGGTAGCATGACCCTTATCTATGTGATTGAGCAAATGGAGCATGGTAGAGATCCGTCATGGTTGGTACTTGGAGAGATTATCCAAGCTTTGGACAAGGAAGGCTCTTGTGGAGAAGCTTCCTCTTTTGGATCGCCAAGGATCCTTCAAGTGTGGCTATTGGAGAGGCTAAGGTATGTAGAGCCTCCGGTTAATCCTTCTTCTTACTCCTTCCGTCATCTTACCATGAGGAAGAAGTTGTACCCGGATAGTTTTGCTTCCACCGAGGCCTATTGGGCCGCAAGATTGGCGGAGGAGGGTGATCCTCACATCCGTTGGGTGGTGCCGTGGTGGCACTTGAGGTCCTTCACGGGGTTGCCCGCTTCGGGTGCTAGTCCTCGTTCTTTCATGGTGGTGGGCTTGAAGGTTGTTTCCTTCATTTATCCCGAAAGGCTCATGAGGCAAATGGGGCGTCAACAAAAGGTGCCCGCTCAAGATACCCTTGTCCAAGAGAATGTTTTTCGGAACTCCGAGTTCGTGGATTTCTTTGAAAGGTGGTGGGCCACTCGGCCGCTTTGGGAGGTGCCAAACCCCGTTGCCACGACATGGGTGACTCCCGCTTATGTCAAGTGGTCACGTGCTCCGTCCTTGGAAGAGAGATCCAAATTTTGTAAGGACGAGGTCGTTGATTTGAAGTACCGAGAGGTTGGTAAAGCCAACCGTGCCTTCTTTGAGGGGTATGTTGATGGAGCTACTCCCGATGTGATGAGACCACCGAAGAGGAGGAGTTTCGGCCCCAAGAGTATGGTGGGCCGTGCATTGGCTCGTCTTGGGTCGAACATGGGGTCTTGTGCTAGACCGGAGGCCGTCGCCGTCTTAGATCAGTTTAGGATCCGTTCCGAGGAGGAAGTCCATACTAGGCGGGCCGACAAGAAGAACAAGGGGAAGATGTACCCCGAGGGAAAAGGCAAGGGTAGAATGGAAGAGTGAAGACCTCCATTACCCACTTTATTATTATGTCGTATTATTGTTGTGAGTTTTTATTATGTTGTACTAGCTAGTTGTGTGTGTTTTGTGCTAGTTTTATTATGTGAGGTGTGTTAGTTGACACCTTAGCCTTTACAAGTTGTAGACTCGTCGCGCTTTATTTATTGTTGAAAGTGTAATCCCTCCCATTATTAATTAAATAAGAGGATTGCCCGTGTCGAAAATTGTGAACGCTTGTTTCTTCCATCCGTTTTGTAAAGGCAATTCGATTTGAATCGTCCTAAACATTTGCACTTGGGAAAGTGGTATTTTGTGGAAAGGGAGAAAGGCTCATTTTTGTATTTTGGTGGGAAAGGGAATGGTTTTCCCTTTTCTTTTTTTTGATAGGGTTTTTTTTGTATGTGGGGATGGTTGTATCCTCCTTGTGTAAGGAAGGACTGCCTACGTATTCACCCGAATAGGTTAAATCAAACCAATGACCGTAGTTCAAAATGTTTTGTGAGTTTGAATTGGGTTTTGTGGTTGTATCCCTCAAGCGTAAGAGGGATTGCCTACGTATTCACCTGAAAAGGTGAAATCAAACCATGCTCGTAGTTCAGGGTATTTTGTGAATTGGAATTGGGTTTTGTGGTTGTATCCCTCAGGCGTAAGAGGGACTGCCTACGTATTCACCTGAAAAGGTGAAATCAAACCATGCTCGTAGTTCAGGGGGTTTGTTTTTTTTTGTAGTGCAAATGGACGTTGCCTTTGACGGATCAAAGGACATTCAAAACGGGCAAGGTGCCGCAGCTTAGACTCGATAAAACATGCAATTTCAAATCAGAACGTATTGAGGAATTTGACTTGAAAAGAGTCGAGGTCGGTGCTAGTTGCAAAACTAGGCTAGGTTGTTGGTTGATAGGGTTCAAGGGTAGTATTTCTTCAGTTGGTCTAGGTTGGTCGGGTTTGTAAAGTCCTCCCCGTCTAGGTCACTCAGTCTCACTGCGCCCCCCGAAAGTACTTTCTTGACCAGGTATGGCCCGGCCCAGTTGGGTTTGAATTTTCCCCTCGGATCGACGGGTAATGGTGCTCGGACTGACTTGAGGACCAAGTCGCCCTCCCGGATGTTTCTGGGTTTAACCTTCTTGTTGAATGCCTGTTGTATATGTCGTTGGTATAGTTGGATGTTGTGCAAGGCGTTGAGCCGCCGTTCGTCTAGAAGAGTGAGCTGTTCGTACCTTCTACGGGTCCATTCCGCCTCAGGGACTTGACTCTCCAGTAGGATGCGTAGAGATGGGACCTCTAACTCTACCGGTTGAACCGCCTCCATACCGTATGCTAGGTAGAAGGGTGTGGCGCCTGTCGGTGTTCGAATGGAGGTTCGGTATCCCCAGAGTGCGAATGGGAGTTTGCTCGGCCAATCGCGGTAGTTGTCTTGCATTTTCTTGATAATGGTGACAAGAGGTTTGTTCGCTGCCTCCACCGCTCCGTTGGTTTGGGGATGGTAGGGGGATGATCGATGTCGTTTGATCTTGTATTTGTCCAAAGAAAGCCCGAGTTTCCGCCGGAAGTGAGAGCCTTGATCGATAATTTCATGGGGTACCCCATATCGGCAGATGATGTTGTTTTGAATGAAGTTGGCCACTTCTTTGGCGGTCAAGATCGCATATGATGATCGTGCTTCCACTCATTTGGTGCGATGAGTCGATGGCGACGAGGACAAAGCAATGCCCCTTGGTGCCTATCGGGTTGACTTTCCCGATGATGTCGATGCCCCAGGTTGAGAATGGCCAGGGTGATGACATGGTGTATAAAAGGGATGGTGGTATGTGTTGTATGTTGGCGAAGATTTGGCAATTGTGGCAATGTTTGACGTAGTTACGGCAATCGGCTTCCATGGTTGTCCAGTAGTAACCTAGTCGCATGATTTTCCGTGTAAGCATCATTGCACTCATGTGAGGGCCACATTCTCCGTCGTGAACCTCTCCCATGACTTTCTTGGCTTTGTGAAGGTCAATGGAAAGGAGGAGAATTCCTTGGGGTGTTCTTTTGTAGAGTTGATTTTGGTTTATCACGAATTGTGATGCAAGTAAACGGATGGCTCTTTGTCCTCTTTGGTCAGAGTTGGGAGGAAATTCGTTTTTGGTTTTGTAATTGAGGATGGCTTGGTACCAAGGTTCATTATGGCTTTCCTCGTCGTCGATAATGGCATAAATGTGAGCTGGCTCGCTCCGTCTCTCGACACACAGGGGCATCGATGTCATGTCGTCAGGTATGTTGACGAGCGCGGCAAGTTTTGCCAGGGCATCAGCAAATTGATTTTCCTCTCGTGGCAAGTGGAAGTAGTCGACTTGGTCGAAGAACTCAGCCTCTTGATTGATCTTTGCTCGGTATGGAGCTAAGCTGTCGGATCGGATTTTCCATGATCCGGATACCTGATTGATGATGAGTGAGGAATCGCCATGGACCCTCAATCTCTTGATGCCAAGTGTGATGGCTGCTTGTAGGCCGATGAGACATGCTTCATATTCAGCGGCATTGTTGGTGACGGCGAAGTCTAGCTTGACCGAGATCGGAACATGTTCTCCCTCTGGTGATATTAGAAGGATTCCTACCCCGAAGCCTCTCAGGTTAGATGCACCATCAAAGTATAGGTCCCATGCGTCAGAATCGGCACAAAGGATGTCTTCGTCAGGAAGTGACCATGTGTCGGTCGTTGGATCCTCGTTGACGGGATTTTCTGCTAGGAAATCGGCAAGAATCGCTCTTCCTTGATAACCTTGAGAGGTACAAACTTGAGATCAATTTCGGATGACATGAGTGTCCATCTAGATGACCTTCCGTTTAGTACGGGTTTTTCAAGATGTATTTGACCGGGTCCATCTTGGAGTAGATGTGGACCGAGTACCGAGCATTTAATGCCATGACTTCTTTGTTGACCATACTAGGGCAAGGCATGTCTTTTCCGGTTGGGTATACCTCGTCTCGTACTCAATGAACTTTTCTTCGATGTAGTAGATGGCTCGCTCCTCGTTGCCAACTGTTTGTGCTAACATTGCCCCCATGGCTGTGTCGGTTACAGTCAGGTAGAGGGATAGAGGAACCCCTGGTTGAGGTGGCATGAGGACAGGAGGTTTGGATAGGATTTCCTTTATCCTGTCGAATGCTTTCTGACAGTCGTCGTCCCAATCGGTGTAATCGGAGGCGCGAAGCTTCTTGAATATGGGTTCACAAATCATAGTGAGCTTGGCAATGAACCGGCTGATGTATTGGACCTGACCGAGAAATCCTCGAATCTCCTTCTCGTTCCTAGGCCGAGGCATTTGTTGAAGGGCTTTGATTTTGGTTGGATAAATCTCAATGCCTCTTTTGCTGACGACATGTCCCCAGAGTTTTCCGGAGGTGACCCCGAATGCACACTTCTGAGGATTTAGTCTCATGTTGTATTTCCGCAGACGAGCGAAGAATCTCCGGAGGGCATTGATGTGGTCGTCCCGTTCTTTTGATTTGACGATCATGTCATCGACATATACGTCTACCTCCTTGTGCATCATATCATGTAGGAGAGTGGTAGCGGTTCTTTGATAGGTTGCTCCGGCGTTGATGAGGCCGAAGGGCATGACCGTGTAGCAATATGTACCCCACTGTGTAGTGAACGCAGTCTTGTGCATGTCTTCCTCCGCCATTTTAATCTGGTTGTACCCGGCATACCCGTCCATGAATGATAGGAGAGCATGCTCGGCGGTGTTGTCCACCAGAATGTCAATATGTGGCAAAGGGAAGTCGTCCATTGGACTTGCCTTGTTCAGATCCCTGAAGTCGACGTAAACCCGAATTCTTCCATCTTTCTTTGGCACGGGCACAATGTTGGCCACCCAATCCGAGTATTCAGACACTTTGATGAACCCAGCCTTGAACTGTTTGTCCACTTCTTCTTTGATTTTTAGGGCCCATTCAGGACGCATCCGGCGTAGTTTCTGTTTCACAGGTTTAGCCCCGGGTTTAATGGGTATCCGGTGCTCTGCAATTTCTCTGTCAATCCCAGGCATGTCTCTGTAAGACCAGGCGAACACGTCTTTGTATTCGTGGAGGAGGTCAATGAACTGTTGTCTTTCCGAGGGGTCCATGGTTGTCCCTATCCTAAGTTCTTGAGGTGTATTGTCGGTTTCCTACGTTAATAGGCTCGGTTTCCTCAATGATGGGGGTTCTGGTTTCCCGTTTGTCAAGTTCTTTGGCTAAGTGAGGTGGGTAGTCCCTCAAGTCAAATTCCTCATAATCATTCAGAATCGCATTGCAACTAAATTGAGACGAGTCGTAAGCAAACTTAGCGTTCATTAAGTTGACACGAGCGAAAAGCTCGGAAAGGACAGACATCTCGTGGTCAGTCAGAGGCGACACAACAGAGGAAGTGGCCCCTGGAACAAGCTCCAGGTTGTCACCTTTCATGGGAGTGGGGGTGACCTTAGCAGACTCAGCCTCTGAATCAGCCACGACCTTGTGATAAAACAGTGGGAAGGGGACCTTGACTGGGACATTAGGAGCGTTAGGAGCTATGACAGACTCTGACTTCGACTCAGACTCAGACTCAGATCCTTTTTCACTTTCCTTCTTGAACATAGGGCCTTCTCCAGTTGTGATCTTGAGAATGCGGCCTTGGCGATCGGTCCACTTGACGGTCTTCCTCAAGCCCTGGGTGGCTTTCTCTGGGTCAGTATCGGAGATCAAGGCGGTTGGATCAAGCTGATTGTCTTTTAGGGCGATGTTGATGATATCCTCATAGTCGAGGTGTTTGATGTTATCTTCCCCAAAGAGTAGTGTGTGACTTGTCCAAGGCATGGTGACGGTTTGGACTCGATTGATGCGGCCGATGTTGTCGGGCATAAAGTAGCAGTCCTGGAAGACTTCCACTCCCGGGTATCTAGCCCTGGCCACAGAGTCATAGATTGGCTCCGGAATGCCGTGGTGGAGTTCAGACTCTCCCTCAGGGACGAAGTATCCGTTGAGGGTTAGGTGGTATGGACGGAGGATGACTCCATGCTTCTTGCGTTTTCGGACTAGGAGGTTCATCTCCTGGATATCTTCGTCAGTAGGTTCGTATCCCAGTCCAAATGGAACGTTGGGGACCTTAGCCGGCTTTAAGGGAGGCGATGGGTCCTTCAGTGGATTGAGCGGTAAACCCGGAAAATAACCCTGACGCATCATGATACGGTTGATCGTGAGGTTGGTGAACGGGTCATACTCAGAGGTTGCAGGTGCGTCAGTTATGGCGTTTACGGCTTGGAAACCCCACTTTTCATTATCGTCCTCCTCAATGGCTTGCGAGGCTACCCCTCTTCTCATAACTGCTTTGATTGGGGAAGCGGGGATCGTGATCGTTTTCCCGTTAAAGGGGACCCTGATCTTTTGATGGAGCGTTGATATGACCGCCTTGACGGCGTGAATCCAGGGACGTCCCAGGAGCATGTTGAAAGATGCGTCGATGTCGACCACTTGAAAACTGGTTTGTCTTTCTAGTGGCCCGGTTGCGACGGTCAAAGTGACTAGCCCAGCGACCTTGCGACGAGTGTCGTCGTAGGTGCGTACTCCTTGGTTTGTCGGGATTAAATCAGATTCCTTGATACCCAGCCTGTGGGCAGTTTTGAGAGGAATGACATTCACGGCGGAACCGTCATCCACGAGGACCATCGGTATATTCTTCTGGAGGCATTGTACGGTGATGTACAGGGCCAGGTTATGGTTGGCTCCGAACACGGGATATCCTCATCGGAGAAGACGACCGGGTTACTCAGATCAGGGGCGTCTCTAGTCATATGTGCCACTATTTCTTCTGGGGAAGAGGTGGAGGGCACGGTTAGTTTTCCCAAGGCCTGCAGTAAGGCCTGTCGATGCTCGAAGGACGTTGCGATCAGTTGCCAGATAGAGATCTCAGCTTTTGATTTCTAGAGCTGTTTTAGGATTGAGTTCTCAGGAGCCCTTGGTTGAGTGTCCACCTCTGGGACGATCTGGTCGTTCGTTGTTGGAACGACTGCTGGGTTGCTCGGATTCTTATAGGGACGTCCGGACCGGGTGAGATGTCCGATTTCCTTTGTCCGCTTTTCCTTCTCCGGGATGACATAGACATCTTCAACATCATCCTGCCATATGCCGTTAATTTCAGGGTCTCGAGGATACCTTGGGGGTATTCTCGGTGGGTAGTTGTAACACCCCGTATTTTATTAAGTTGGATAAAATTCTTTTAATTGCTATTTTGAATTTAATTACATCATTTAACGATTTATATATATATGCTTAGCTAATTAATTAATTTCATCATAATTCGATACGTTAATTTTAATAATCATTAATAAGTTTATTTAAAGTTAGTTCGAGTTTATTGAAGTTAGTTCGAGTTTATTTATTTAATAATTTCCGTTTCTTTACGAGTCCTTATGAAAGTTGTTTTAAGTGAACCCGAGATGGATTTTGGGAACAAAACCGTCCAATTAGCTATTTTGAGCTTATTTCACTAAATTAGCAATTTTTATTAATATCCGTTAGTTTTGTAAAAATCGCTAATAATTCCGATTCAAGCTGATATTGTATTATTTACGTTAACTAGCTGAGTTTATTTTATTTTCACTCATTAAATTTATTTATTATTGATTCCGTTTTATTACTGAAACTTTTTCTAAAACCGATTTTATTAACTCGAGACGGTTTTAAAAACTAGCGAAATTACTTAATGATGAAGAAAGATACGTATAATAAATAGCTAGCAAGCAAGCACGTCACTCATTTCTACGTTGTTCCTCCATCTTCTTTCTTCTTCTTTCGTTCTTCTACTTCTTTTTTTCCCCTTTACAATTTCGCGTCTATAAACCCGTCCCGACGCTTCGTTTCTTAACCGTTTTCAACTATTTTTGTTCCATAGCGCTCCTCTCGTCGTTCTCGTCATTCCGATGTAAGTAACATTCATTTTCGTCATGTATTTTTACAAACCCAATTTATACTTTCAGCTTTATTTATTTAAGACGGTTGTAGATGCTGAGATAGGCGGTCTTGTAGAAGATTTGTTAGTCATAAATGATTAGTTCAATCGGAAAAAGGTAACAATGATAGGTTACTCGATATTACTTATAAAATATGTTTATTTCGAATGCTGGTTAGTCTGTTTTATAGTTGAGACGGTGTATAATTATATATAGGGATCATTATGGATGTTAATTAGTCCGTTGTATAGTTGAGACGGTGTATACTGATATGTGGAGATGATTGAGACGGTGTATACTGACCTGTAGGGATCATTTTGGATGCTAGCTAGTAAGTGGTATATTTAAGACGGTGTATGCTGACATGTATGGATTGTTTTGGGATGCTATTTGGGATAAAGATGATTGTGTTAGAATAATAAAAGGAATTACGGATGGTTGCCATGTTAGGTGTAACTAATTTATAAATGGAAGAGGAGGTGGGATATGTGAGACGAAAGAGATCATGATGGATATATAAAGCTTTATACGTTGAATTGCAGAGAGATATTCATAGCCCTTGTACCGTCAGTTGATTAATGGCTTTGAGGTTCAGTTTTGGACTATGGATTTGGGGTATTGTATATTAATTTGTGTTCCTGGCTGTAGCTTGGCAGTGGCCTGGCCGTGGCCTAGGCAGTGGCCTAGCTAAGTCACGAGTTTGAGGTCATGTGTAGTTGGTGGTTAGGCCGAGTTTGAGGTTGTCATAATAACTTTTGAGCCGTGTCTATAAATTGTTTTGACGCTAGTTTGGTTTATTTAAAATATAATTAAATTAATTTCCGTCTCATATTTTATATAAAGATAATTCGTTGATATCGTCCTTTCACATAATTATTTTAGGTGCCTCATATGTGGTTGAAGATGAAGAGTAATTTTGGGTTTTAGAAGCTTTCTCAAGTTATTACTTGTCTCTTTGCTAGCGTAAGGTAACTATTCCGAGTTACTCGACGAATTAATGTCACATTAGTAGTTGATGTTGTGTTTGTTGTTTGATAAGTGTTTAGGTGATTGATAATGTTTTACTTTCGTTTTTCACATGATAGAAATTGGAAATAGCATGAGAATAATATTGCGATAAAATTTGTGATTTGGGCCAAAGTAGGCCAAGACTCTGAGCTGGGCCAGATTGACCGAACGAGTTTGGTCAAACTAGGTTTAAACCGGTCAGCCTCGATTTGACCGATGACCCGTCGCGGGACTCGGGTCGAGGGTTTGTCTTTGAGGTGAGATTGGTTGTTATTGGAAGTTTTATGTTATGCCTTGATATTTGTAATTATCATTTCACATGTTGGTTGTTGGATGCTTTGGATGCCTTATGCTTGAGTCTTCTTGCCTTGTTGCCATTTTAGCTTGTTCTCATGAATTATGAGATTAACGGTTAGCTGGAATTTGGATTATTATTGATATTGGAGATATTGTTGGATTGTCAGCTGAATATGCTCTTGCGTAGCCTTTCATATACTAGGGTGTGTATGATCATATGAGTGTGCAAGTTTGGACTCTTTGCCTCTCTTATGGTTAATTGGGTGTCCTACTTGTCTTGTGTGGTGTGGGCTAAAGTATTCAAGCTGGGACCTAGATTGGTTTTATTTAGGTCCTAGGTGAGTATTTCGGCCTTCATCATAGATAGGCCATTATAGTCTTTGACGAGTATATGTTTGCGGCTTAATAGCCTTTGTGTTCCTGGCTTGGTGGGTTTATATCCAAGCTGGGGCATGACCTTTCTGCCTATTTTGTGAGGAGATGGTCAGCTTAAGTACTAGCCAACCCTTTGGTGGACTCCTTAGGGTACTCATGTGGTTTTATCATGAGTCTTGGGTGCGGTGGTTTTATCCGCATTTCGCTAGGTCTGTGCAGTCTAGGATTAGGGTTGAGTCGTGTTTTGGCCATGTTTTAAATGTAACCTCTGAGCCAAAATACTAGCTTCCCTACCTCGTGGTATAGACTCGAGTTACAAAGTGACTATTGACTGTACTAGTAACTTATGCCTGTCTCTAGATATATTGTCCTTTCTTGTTTGATGATTCTATGAATCATAGAAGGTGAGATGCAAGCCGGCTATGGTTGATAGAGTTTGGATTCCTGGATGTTATGTGATTCACATGATAGTGTAGTATGAGTCGGTCTAGTATTCACATGCTAGGACTATGTGTTGTTATATTGTTGTTCACATGATAAGCACGATTGTCTAGCATTTATATGCTAAGGCTATGTGTTATTCATATTCATATTCTTATGTTTACATGTTATATTAATTATGACATTTCGTGGCTGGGAGAACTCGGAGTTACTCCCCACTGACTGTGGCTTTCGTATTTGTATAAAATGCGATCGACAGGTAGGTGATGCATATATGGGGTACATGGACGAGCTAGCGAGCAAAGTAACCATGGGACCTAGATTGGCTTTATTTTATTGTGACCCTTGAACACTTTTTATGTCATATACATTTTAGGGACATATGTCTCCCTCTTTACATTTGGTTGTATAATTTTGATATTCGCGACTTTAGCGATGTTTATGTTATGAAACTTCTATTTAGACCTTGTATGTTTTGACACCTTCCAGTTTGGATATCTTTATAACAAGTTCAGGTTTTTAAAAATTACAGGTTTTTACCCAAATGAACCTATTACAAACATATCCATGCAGTTTTATTCTAGAATTACGTGTTTACTTTTCCGCAATAAATGAGGGTGTCACAGTAGTTCTTGTGGGGGATATTTTTGTGAGGGCGATCTTTACGGGGGTAATTATTTTGAGGGTAGTTATTTTTAGGGTGGTTATTTTGGAGGTGATTTTCGTGAGGTTTATGCCAGAATGGTCGCGGGAGCAATCCATCCTGGGGTGGGTAGTTTTGAATGCTTGGGGAATTTTCCCTCGGTGTAGGTGGATTGAAGATGAGCCGACGGTAGGCATCGTCGAGTCGGGTGATTCTCTCAGAAAGGCTGGCAATGGCCTCCTCAACTTGCTGAAACATAGTGAGCATGGTGGCAGCACTGAACACGAACACTCCGTCTGAAGGGTCCTTTTCCAGAACATTCACCTCGTCGTCAATCGGCAAGATGAGATGAGAGCAGTCTAGGGTCGGCTCATCATCAGAGATGGCGTGAATTCCCAGAGGATTCGTCTTGTTGTTCGGTTTAGTTGGTGGAGGTATAGGCAAATCTCCCTTCTCGATCATGTCCTAAATGAGGTGCTTGAGTTTAAAGCAATTTTCGGTATCATGCCCTTTCCCTCGATGATACTGGCAGTAGGAGTTGGGGTTCCAAAATCGGGATTTCTTGGCGTCGGCCGGGTCTGGGGTGGGCCCGATCGGTTGTAGCATCCCTTGGTCCATGAGTCTTTTCAGGGCACTCGCATAAGTCGACCCTATGTTGGTGAACACTCTCTGGGGGCGTTCAGTTTTCTTTGCAGATGGTTCGACGAGGTTGACCTCATAAATCTTGTTTGTCTGACCGTAAGGGCGAGATCCGGTTGATGTGGATCCTTTATAACCCCTGCCAGTGGTCTTTGCTAAGACACCCTTTCGGAGGTCGTCCTCAATGCGTGTCCCCAGAATCTGCAGATCTTGAAAAGTTTTGATATTCTGATACCTCAGTAGGTTGGCATAAACCGGGCGGAGGTTGTTGACAAATTTCTCTACCAGAGTTGACTCACTCGGCTTACTGACCAACTGAGTACTCACCCTCCACCAACGGGTTAGGAACTCAGTGAATCCTTCCTTGTCGTTTTGGGTTAGCACCTCGAGAGTACGGGTGTTGGCCTGGATCTCGACATTGTCGGCATACTGTTTGGCGAACTCAACTGCGATCTCATCCCAGGTGGTGAGGTTTTTCGGGTCCAAGGAGTAGTACCATTGGCGAAGAATCGGCTCCAGAGAGGATGGGAAGATACGGGTAAAGAGCTCCTGTTTGACCCCCTTAATGGCCATGTAATCCTTGAAAGCACGGATGTGGTTGAGTGGGTCCTCCACTCCCTTGAACTTAGGCACATCAGTCAGGGTGAAGTTGTCAGGTAACTGGTCCCCCACCGGTTCGAACCTTCGGTTATTCTCAAGGTGGATATTATTGCCCCGGGCTAGGAGCCGCTCTTCCGAAGTTTGATCTCTTCTCGATTTGATCGAGAGGTGGGGTAATATGTTCCCGATTTCCTTGTTCTCCGGGCGTCGACACGGGTCTCGACGCGTCCAGAGTGACCTTAAGAGCGGTAAGCATGCTGGCTAGCTCACCAGTTGTGACATCTCTGTTGTTGTCATTGTTGTTGTTGGACGAAGCTGAAGACGGGGCCATGGCTCTGAGGCAGAAAACCGGCTCACATTACAACTCAATCCGACACGGTTCCAACACTGAACGCAGACAACACAGAGGACAAGACAAAGATCGACTCAACAAGACGGGGTGACCGTGTGTGGTCCCTCGGTACTGACTCGGTTTATGACGTGACGGTGTGTGACCGAACCTTTGACATGAGTCCAACATGACGGCGTGACGCCATTGGACGGGTCTCGTGGTGAGACGACTCATAAGTAAAGACCCATAAGTACGTTTGCTTTGACTCGATAGACACGAGGCGGAAATGGAATGGTAGACTGAAGTTTTCGAAAATAGAAATTTTCAAAAAGATTCGTTTGTCGCTTTAATAGGCGGCTTCCGAAGATAGAAATCTCCGCAAGTCGATCAGTTGAAAAGGGTTGTCTTAAGTTTATTTGCAAAAGATGGTTTTGAGTTTGAGTCGGCTCGGAAAACAGTGTATTTTTTCCCAAGACGGTTTTGAAATTCAAAATTGTATGTTTTGAAAATCGAGTTTGAAATGTTTGAAAAGGTCTCGAGGACGGTGCATGGTCCTCGGGATCCCGAAAGTGTCTCGAGAAAGAGGTGTGTGCTTTTCCTCGGGTTTTGAAAGAGCCATTGTTGGCGCGAAACGGGTTAAAATCCGTGTCTAGACGCGGCGATTATAACGGCGTAAAAAGGTGGTTATACAAAACCGGGTTTGAAAATCATCATTACGACGGCCTAGAAAGGCGTGTTGAAGTGGTTTATACAAAAACCGGGTTTGAAAATCGTCATTACGACGGCCTAGAAAGGCGATTTGAAATGGTTTATACAAAAACCGGGTTTGAAAATCGTCATTACGACGGCCTAGAAAGGTGATTTGAAATGGCTTATACAAAAACCGGGTTTGAAAATCGTCATTACGACGGCCTAGAAAGGTGATTTGAAATGGTTTATACAAAAACCGGGTTTTGAAAATCGTCATTACGACGGCCTAGAAAGGCGATTTGAAATGGTTTATACAAAAACCGGGTTTGAAAATCGTCATTACGACGGCCTAGAAAGGCGAATTGAAATGGTTTATACAAAAACCGGGTTTTCAAAATCGTCATTACGACGGCCTAGAAAGGCGTGCAACGGTCGGCAAAAGACCGAGGTTTGTAATGGCCATTATAACGGCGCAAAAAGGTGTTTTTGAAAGTTTGAAAATGACACGGAAGGACTTATGATCAAGTAGCACATAAGCACTCACAGTTCATTATATTATGCATTATGCTGACACGGGTTTTGGCTTAGAAGGGTGGGTTACACACCAAGCAATCAAACCCCGATTTGCGAGAGGGATACCAATCCAAACAAAATGTGTAAGGAGGGTGCCCTAGCCTCATGCTCGAAAGTGATGAAAGCTCTTTTGAAAACGAGAAATGTGTAACGTCAATGGTATGCTTGACTCAATCGGGATTCGAAACGCGGGGATGAGAAAACTCACGCCGACGAAACGATCTAATTGGTCGAAAAGGGTTAGGTTGTGGGCCCGGACAAGGAACCCGACCGTGACCGTAATATCAAATAATGCATTCCAACCAACACCTCGTTCGAGTCTCACCATCTAGGGATCACAAAGACGTAAGTCCTAGTTTTCCCCAGCGGAGTCGCCAATCTGTGGTCATGGGCCACGTCTCGGTCTGTAGATTTCGGGCCACCTACCGATCTGCGGTCACGGGCCACCTGCAAGCCCAGTCGATCTGTGGACGTGCAGCGGTCTTTTGAAATCCACGCTCGGCGGCGTAAAAATGCCTTTGACCGGATCGTTTTAGATCGGTCGGTTTCGTCTCTGTAAGGGTCTCGAAACGATTAGAGATGTTCGGAGTCGCCACCAAACATTTGTGGGATGCCTGGAACCCGTTCGAATTCCACTTTATACCTCGGTCAAATCGAAGCACAAAAGCGTTTTGACATAGGTACTAAAGATAAGGAAATCGTCCCTCTTTAGCATCCTATCTCTAGAATGACTCTCGTGCACGCCCGGATAAGGTCGTCCACTATCCAAAGTTTCGAGTAAGAGGTGAAGGTACGTATTGGGAAGCCCTTTAATCAGACACCTAATCCCGCCCGCGTTTAGCGGCCTCTACTGATCGATCTTGGTTGGTTGAATGCAAAGGTTGATAAAACGGTTTAAATGCATGAATGCGCATCCAATGATTTAAACCTAACATGTGAGAGCTTTCTAAGTCGGTTGATTTAATCCAAGTACCAAGTATAAGATGTCGAGTTGGATTAATGATTGATTTGCATGCAAGACGGAAATTAAACATCCATTTACCGTATTAGGTTTAGGGTGCGTAACATGATCCATTTGTCTTAGTAAGGCATTTTGCAAATATGGTTTGAATAATTGAATAGTCATCCGATCCGTCCTATATCCGGGTCAACCGGAGTCGGGATCGTCCTAGACTAATGCTGGAAGGGAACATGCCCCACTGCACGGACGGCTATAAGAGGCGCGAGCAGCCGGGCGGTGTAAGGGGCCTCCTTCTGGTTTTGAAAATGAGGAAGAAAAGGCCTGCTTGAGGCGCGGGTTAGCCAACGGTTGTATGCCGTGTTCTGACTATTTAGAAAACGTTATAAAACGTGTTAAAAATGGGTTTTTGAACCCGGTTTGGTTTTGAAAGGGTCGTTTAGACCGCACTTGTTGATTTGAAGAACTAGACCCGAATAATTATCATTATTTGATAATATTCGGTGTCGGGTCCGGTTTGGCAAACTTGACATGAATAGTTTTGAAAATGATTATGGACTAATTGTTTTAAGTCCATTTTGAATGTAATTAGTCGATACTCGTCATCGTACCCGGGTTAAAATCCGGCATGGTATGTAGAACCAAGGATGATTTTGTGTTGGTGACTAATATGTTGTTTGAAAATGTAAAGAAATGAAATAAAAGGCTTTAAAATACCTTTTAAATGTCATTAACCAAATATTATCACCGAAACACGGATTTAACCGTCATGGTATGAAGAACCAAGGGTGAAAAATGCTTTATGGTTAAAACATGTGAAATGAAACAAAAAGGTTTCGAAAATACTTGAAATGGTAAAAACCGATTACAAATATGAAAAATGGATTAAGGGAAATGAAGAGAACAAACACGGTTGATCTCTGGTCTCTAACAGACCTTCTGATCTCTAACATACTCGATCGAGTAGCTAGGCTACTCGATCGAGTGACCCCCTACTCGATCGAGTGCCCGAGGTACTCGATCGAGTGCCCAAAAACACGATTCTGGACTCAAAATCGTCAAAAACCCACCCGATCAAGTCAGTCCCACTCGATCGAGTCATGCTAACTCAGAAACGCTACCCGCATGCTATATCATATGCTAACATGCTAAAAACTTTATAAAACCAAAATTATATCATAACTAAGCATATAATGCTACGCATCTTTTCATACGATCTACGAAATCATTATATCATGTTATTAAACGCCACATTGTAAACATCCATCATGTTTCTCATTCCAACAACAGTTCTACATATATCATCAACCTTTCTTTCATATTCTCAACCTTCTACTGCAAACATCCAACAGTTACACATACTTCATCACATTCACACACAAGCTAACCAAACAACGCATACGACCTTGACATACACCCCCCATGTGTCCGGTTCAAAATTGTAGGGCAAGTTCGCGACTTTAGGACGTCTCCCAAGCCTTTGCATTAGCTCCTACAACCTTTACCCCGGGTTCATTTTAATTGACTCCCTATGTTCATTAGGTTCATTGGTTACAGGTTTCGGGATCGTCGCTCTGATACCATTTGTAACACCCCCATACTCCAAGTGCCTTACCAGGACCACTCAGGTATAAGGATACTACCATCTCGGTTACCCGAGGCATGATATTCATAAGACAATAACGAAACAACTTAATTAATATAACTTTAGTGAAAAGTACAACTGAAACCAAATCCCAAAAATACGGGTACAAGTTCTCAAAACCAACTGTCTACTGAAATACTGAAATGTCATAAAAACTAATAAGACTACAGCGGAAGACTTCTATCGTCAGACGGTGGCACCTCCCGCCTATCCCAAAGATTTAACTCAAACTCGCTCAATTCACCATCGCTCACCATCCCCGAATGGATCACCGCAGTTTTACAAAACAACAACCGGGTCGACTAATCACACAACTCAATATATATATCAACAATAAGATAAAAAGATACCTTAACCGTCACACACACGTAACCACACCAATTCCAACAATCTCAATCATCGATCGTCCCTGGACCCCGCTCGCTGGGGGACCGCAGCCGTACCCACCAAATCCCCGCTCCTCATAATGAGCGATAACCCTGTCCATTAATGTGCACATCCCCTTCCGTGGCGGGTTCCACGAAGGGCGAAACTAGGGCGTGAAGCCACTCCCGCAAGTGACCCCACTCAGCCGAGGACACGCCTCGAGAACCAGAGACAACCAATCACAATCAACAAACACAGCCGTCACAACAAAATTACTATATCAAACAATCAATCTCAACACAACAACAATCATCCCATTATGGGAATAATACTGAGTAGGAAATCCTACCTGGAAAGCACAACTATCAGACGGTCTCTACAGCTGTATCAAAAAGCTTCTTCTACGAAACCTCCTCCTATCATACAACATACAAATGCTACCAAATCACAAATTACTCAAAAACCCCCAAATCCCTAGATTAGGGTTTAACCAACTTAAAGGAAAGACAACAAAAAGGGTACATAGATCTTACCCTCGACGCAAGGATTCCAACGGTATAACCGACGACGAAAACCGACCTTCCAAACTCCGGAATTTGCTAACAATGCGATTAAGATGATGAACGTACTTGCTTTCTCTCTTTGACAGTAAATTAGGTTTTGCAAAAGTGTTTAACATAATGACGAAAAGGTTTATATATCTTAATCGCATAATTAACAAAACCCGAGAAAAACTCCCCGTAAACCGGCTACTCGATCGAGTACCCAAGGTACTCGATCGAGTACCCCCTTACTCAATCGAGTACCCTAGTTACTCGATCGAGTACCCAACAGGTCAGAAACTATTTTAAAACGCAACTTACCCTTACTCGACAGAGTAAGGCCTACTCGATAGAGTACCCAAAGACTCATAAATACGGAGTATTACAGTCTTCCCTCCTTAAAAAGAACTTTGTCCCCGAAGTTCAAACCACAACTAAACAAAGGTACTCCCACAACACTTCCGACTCAACAACCCAAAACAAAACTCGACATAAAACATGTTACTAACCCAACTCATCCCGACAAACATACCGACACAACATACAAAAAGGGTATAAAACTCTTAAAAACTCTTCGCGATCATCTCCTACCCCCCTAAAAGAAACAAGGTTATGTCCCCGTAACCATACATACCTGATCGAAAAGAAAAGAGTAACGCTCTTTCATAGCTTCCTCTGGCTCCCATGTAGCTTCCTCAGTCTCGTGGTTGGACCAAAGGATCTTAAGTAAAACTGTCTCACCACTCCTGGTTTTCCTAACTTTTCGGTCAAGAATCTGCTTAGGCACCTCAAGATATGATAAGGACTCATCTAGCTCTAAGCTCTCTGCCTCTAACACATGTGACGGGTCACTCACATACTTCCGCAGCTGCGATACATGAAACACATTATGCACTCTCTCTAGCGCACCGGTAAAGCCGTACGGTATGCAACTTCCCCAACTCGCTCTAAGATCTCATAAGGCCCGATAAACTTCTGACTTAGCTTGCCTTTCTTCCCAAATCTCATAACCCCACGCATAGGAGACACTTTCAAAAGAACCTTGTCCCCAACCTAGAACTCTATATCCCGGCTTTGTAGATCTGCATAACTCTTTTGCCTATCCTGAGCTGCTCTCATCCGTTCCCTGATCATCTTAATCTGTTCCACCATCTCATGCACCATCTCTGGTCCTAAAACCACTGCCTCAGCACTATCGTCCCAACAAATCGGACTCCTACATCTCCTCCCATACAAAGCCTCAAACGGTGCCATACCAATACTAGTGTGATAGCTGTTATTATAAGAAAATTCTATCAAGTCTAACCTCTGTTCCCAGCTACCACCAAAGTCCATCACACAAGCTCGCAACATATCCTCAAGAGTCTTGATTGTTCTCTCAGTTTGTCCGTCTGTCGCAGGATGAAATGCTGTACTCATCTTCAAAGTTGTTCCCAACGATTCCTGCAACTCTTTCCAAAACCTTGATATAAATCTCGCATCTACGTCCGGACACTATGTCCTTAGGGACTCCATGTAACTTAAGCACGTTCTTTCGATAGGCCATAGCCAATTGTGCTTTAGTCCATGTATCTTTCATTAGAACAAAGTGAGCTGACTTGGTCAGTCGATCCACTATTACCCAAATCATGTTGTTACCTTGTTGACTCTTTGGCAAACCCACGATAAAATCCATGGAAATGGATTCCCACTTCCACTCAGGTACCGTTAAAGACTGAATCTTACCTTGTGGTCGTCGTTGTTCCCCTTTTACTCTCTGGCATGTCAAACAACTCTACAAACTCATTTGTCTCTTTCTTCATCCCAGGCCACCAAAACGTATTCTTTAAATCCTTGTACAACTTATCTCCACCTGGATGAACTGAATATGGTGTGCAATGCACCTCTGTCATGATAGTCTTTTTCAACTCCTCATCATTAGGAACACACCACCTACCATCAAACCTCAAACTACCATCTGTGTGAATGGAAAATCGGGACACTGTCCCTTTCTCAACTCCAGCTCTCCACTCCACTATCTTAGGATCCAACGCCTGCTTACCTCGAATGTCATCATAAAACTCAAGCTGCACTGTCAGATCACCCATGGCATCTCCTTTCTGCATCATATGTATCCCAAACCTCGCTACCTCATCTCTCAGCCTCATCAAAGATAGAGTTGTACACAGAGAATATACACTCTTCCTACTCAAAGCATCAGCAACTACATTGGCCTTCCCTTCATGGTAGATAATTTCCATGTCATAATCGCCAATCAGCTCCATCCACCTCCTCTGTCTCATGTTCAACTTCTTTTTAGTGAAAATATACTTGAGACTCTTGTGATCAGAAAATACCTTAAAGATTGCTTCATAAAGGTAATGTCTCCAAATCTTGAGAGCAAACACCACTGCACCCAACTCCAGATCATGTGTAGGGTAGTTCTCCTCATAAGGCTTCAATTGCCTAGAAGCATAGGCAATCACTTTACCGTTCTGCATCAACACACATCCCAACCCATTCTCTGAGGCATCTGTATAAACCTCAAAGTTCGCGATCCTTTCAGGCAATGCTAAGATAGGAGCTGTGGTCAAACGCTCCTTTAATGTTTGGAACGCCGTCTCACAACTCTCATCCCAACGAAACCTGTTCTCTTTCCTCATCAACGCTGTCATAGGCCTAGCTATCTTGGAGAAATCTTTCACGAAACAAATCAGTAGGAACCACTAAACCGGAAAACTCCGATCTCAAGAACATTCTTTTGTTCTTCCCACTTTGTTCTTGCTTCAATATTTTAGGATCCACTGACCACTCCATCTTTAGAGATCACATGCCCCTTAAAAGCAACTTTCTCTAACCAGAACTCACACTTGGACAGATTAGCATACAACTCATGCTCCCTCAAAGTCCGCAAAACAACCTCGGATGCTCCTCATGCTCCTCCTTAGTCTTGGAGTAGACTAAGATATCATCGATAAACACCACTACAAACTTGTCCAAAACCGTCTAAAGATCCTATTCATCAAATCCATAAACACTGCCGCTGCATTAGACAACCCAAACGGCATCACCACATACTCATAATGGCCATACCTCGACGTGAAAGTTGTCTTTGGTATGTCCACCTCTCTAATCTTCACTTGATGGTACCCCGATCTCAAATCAATCTTAGAAAAGACTGATGCACCACTCAATCGATCAAACAAGTCATCTATCCTTGGCAAAGGATACTTGTTCTTCACTGTCACTCGGTTCAACTCTCTATAGTCTATGCACAACCTCAAACTCCCATCGTTCTTCTTCACAAAAAGAATCGGGTGCTCCCACGGACGATACACTAGGTCTAATGTATCCCTTCTCTATCGATCATCCAACTATTTCCTAAGCTCCTCCATCTCCTTAGGACCCATACGGTACGGTGCCTTAGAGATTGGCCCGTCCCCGGTTTCAACTCAACCGTGAAATCTATCTCCCTCCTCGGCGGCAACCGGAATCTCCTCTGGAAACACATCCTCAAACTCTCCCACCACTGGTATCTGATCAACTATTGGACCCTCGATCCGGTCATCTCTCACATGGCACAATATCAAAGGACATCCCTTCCTCAGATATGACTTCAAAGTAAAATGTTGCAATCAACTTAACTCGGGTTTGACTAGAAACCCACGATAAGACACACTAACACCCTTAGGACCTCTTAAAGACACTTTCTTTTGATGACAGTCTATCTTAGCTTTATACTTTCCCAGCCAATCCATCCCAACTATCATCTCAAAACCGTCAAAAGGAAACTCTAGCAAGTCTACAGGGAAATCAACTTGCCCAACTATCATAGGTAAATCCCTATATAACCACCCACAAGATACAGACTTACCCGAAGGTATAAAAACTTGCTCACTTACAGACTCATATACCCTCAAACCCAACCGTATAACATGACTCGAAGATACAAACGACTGAGAAGCCCCCGAATCAAACAAAACAAAGGTATGAATACCTTTAACAAGAAAAGTACTGGTGATAACGTGTGCATCCTCCTCACCTGCTTTCTTCTCCATCATGAATAACTTTCCACTGGTCTTCCGTCCACCTCCCTGGACAAGATCTTGCCGAGGTGGTCGGCTTAGCACCCGACCCTTGATTGTTGTTGTTGTTCGTTGGTGGTTTCTGATAAGAATTACCGCCGTTGCGGTTGCCTCCACTCTGGTAGCTCTGACTTCCCCAGTTTGGCCATGACCCAGCCGGCCTATTGCTCGCATAGCTCTACGCAGGTCTCTGGAAAGTTCCCGGTGCACTTGTGCACTCATGTCTCTTGTGGCCTACACCACCACAACTATAGCAGGTCATTCCCCAACTACCACTAACACTTCCACGGCCACGCCCAAAGGAAGCCCCAGCACTGAACCCTGACCCAGAAGAAAACCCTTTAGACTGATTGTGGTTGCCTTTCTTGTGATTAGATTGGCCACCACCCTCGCTCTCAGACTTCCTTTTCTCACCACCTAACCTCTCCTGAGCCATCTCCACCAACCTCTCGGCTCTCCCGGCCCCTCTCATAAGCTTCCTTAACATCGTAAGGACTCCCACGGGTAACTTATCCATAATCTTAGGGGTCAACCCCCTCTCAAACCTCGGCGCGGATTCTCCTCACTCAAACCCATATCCTCAAAGATACCTAGACTTGTCATTGAATCGCTGTAGTACTCGGCCACGAGACATCTCGGTCATATTAAAAACCTGTCAAACTCTTCTCTCAACTTACTCCTCACATGCTCCGGTACAAACTCTTTTCTCATAGCCCTACGAAACTCTTCCCAAGGTATAGCAGGTAAACCTTGGTTCACATACAACTCCTTAGCACTCACTTTCACCGTATCCCACCACTTACCAGCTGTCTCCCTCAGATAGAACGCGACTGTTCCACTCTCATCTCATCGTGACGGTGAACCAAATCTAATATGTTCTCCATCTCTCTAAGCCCGCTATCAAGAAGGTTCGGCCCCCAACTCCCTTGTACTATTTCGGGTTAAACCTCGCTATATAGAGGCTGATTTTAGAGTGATCAACCTCGTTCTCCTTATCCTTATCCTTATCTTTCCCCACAGTCTTTAAAGCCTCGCAAGAGCATCCCGATGCTCCAACATCTTAACGATGTCATCTATGTTCATAAGCTCAGCTCTCGCATACAACGCATTCTTCTTGGGCGGCATCTTGAAACTATAACAGAAAAAGGGGTGGATATAAACATACGCGCCAAACCTCAAAACACGAAAACGAGCTGCCCAGACCCTACTCGATCGAGTTCCCAAACATACTCGATCGAGTAACAGGCTACTCGATCGAGTGCCCAACATACTCGATCGAGTGCCCCAACTCAGGACCCCAAACGGACCTTCGATCTCTAACATACTCGATCGAGTAGCTAGGCTACTCGATCGAGTGATGACCTACTCGATCGAGTGCCCGAGGTACTCGATCGAGTGCCCAAAAACACGATTCTGGACTCAAAATCGTCAAAAACCCACCCGATCAAGTCAGTCCCACTCGATCGAGTCATGCTAACTCAGAAACGCTACCCGCATGCTATATCATATGCTAACATGCTAAAAACTTTATAAAACCAACATTATATCATAACTAAGCATATAATGCTACGCATCATTTCATACGATCTACGAAATCATTATATCATGTTATTAAACGCCACATTGTAAACATCCATCATGTTTCTCATTCCAACAACAGTTCTACATATATCACCAACCTTTCTTTCATATTCTCAACCTTCTACTGCAAACATCCAACAGTTACACATACTTCATCACATTCACACACAAGCTAACCAAACAACACATACGACCTTGACATACACCCCCCATGTGTCCGGTTCAAAATTGTAAGGCAAGTTCGCGACTTTAGGACATCTCCCAAGCCTTTGCATTAGCTCCTACAACCTTTACCCCGGGTTCATTTTAATTGACTCCCTATGTTCATTAGGTTCATTGGTTACAGGTTTCGGGATCGTCGCTCTGATACCATTTGTAACACCCCCATACTCCAAATGCCTTACCAGGACCACTCAGGTATAAGGATGCTACCATCTCGGTTACCCGAGGCATGATATTCATAAGACAATAACGAAACAACTTAATTAATATAACTTTAGTGAAAAGTACAACTGAAACCAAATCCCAAAAATACGGGTACAAGTTCTCAAAACCAACTGTCTACTGAAATACTGAAATGTCATAAAAACTAATAAGACTACAGCGGAAGACTTCTATCGTCAGACGGTGGCACCTCCCAGCTATCCCAGTACTCAACTCAAACCTGCTCAATTACTGCTCACCATCCCCGAATGGATCACCGCAGGTTTTACAAAACAACAACCGGGGTCATTACTAATCACACAACTCAATATATATATCAACAATAAGATAAACAGACAGCTTAACCATCACACACACACAACCACACCAATTCCAACAATCTCAATCACTGACTGTCCACTAGACCAGCCCTGCCAGTGGGGGACCGCAGCGGTACCCACCAAATCCCCGCTCCTCATAATGAGCGATAACCCTGTCCATTAATGTGCACATCCCCTTCCCTGGCGGGTTCCACGAAGGGCGAAACTAGGGCGCGAAGCCACTCCCGCAAGTGACCCCACTCAGCCGAGGACACGCCTCAAGAACCAGAGACAACCAATCACAATCAACAAACACAGCCGTCACAACACAATTACTATATCAAACAATCAATCTCAACACAACAACAATCATCCCATTATGGGACTAATACTGAGTAGGAAATCCCTGAAAAGCACAACTATCGACGGTCTCTACAAATTTGTATCAAAAGCTTCTTCTACGAAACCTCCTCCTATCATACAACATACAAATGCTACCAAATCACAAACTACTCAAAAACCCCCAAATCCCTAGATTAGGGTTTAACCAACTTAAAGGAAAGACAACAAAAAGGGTACATAGATCTTACCCTCGACGCAAGGATTCCAACGGTATAACCGACGATGAAAACCGACCTTCCAAACTCCGGAATTTGCTAACAATGCGATTAAGATGATGAACGTACTTGCTTTCTCTCTTTGACAGTAAATTAGGTTTTGCAAAAGTGTTTAACATAATGACGAAAAGGTTTATATATCTTAATCGCATAATTAACAAAACCCGAGAAAAACTCCCCGTAAACCGGCTATTCGATCGAGTACCCAAGGTACTCGATCGAGTACCCCCTTACTCGATCGAGTACCCTAGTTACTCGATCGAGTACCCAACAGGTCAGAAACTATTTTAAAACGCAACTTACCCTTACTCGACAGAGTAAGGCCTACTCGATAGAGTACCCAAAGACTCATAAATACAGAGTATTACATGAGTACCCCATTTAGGCGCGAGCCGTTGGCGACCTAAGGGGCTTCGCCTCGGACAAAAATCGTTTTGGCTCGTTTATTCCATGTTTTGGTTCATGTTATGCATGTTTTAGCATGTTAGAGTCATGAAACAAATGAAAACATAATAAAAGAGGATTTTTACACCCTCATACTTACATGTTTGGTTATGGCGAGTGACCGACGTAAGTGTAACAACTCGTTTGATCGAAAAAAACTCGGTTTAAAACCGTTTTGGTAAGTAAAGAGTGTTTTAATGTTTAGTGATGGTGTAGTGGTCAAAGTGGTCGGACAAGTGATTTAATGCACGATGACGGTACCAAACAATGTGTAAGGCTCGTATTTACGATTGGTAGGTCGTAAATACGCGTCGGGTTGTGACTTAAGAAGTCGAGTCGAGAATTTTAAGGGAGAAAAGAGGGGGCGGACACTCGCGTAAGTCTCAAATGGGTGGCATTTGAGGGGTATTTATAGGAGAATGAGTGGTTCCTCATACCATTTCAAATATTTTCAAACCTTTTTTATTTTATTTCATTTGTTTTAACCATAAAACATTTTTCACCCTTGGTTCCTCATACCATGACGGTTAAATCCGTGTTTCGGTGATAATATTTGGTTAATAACATTTAAAAGGTATTTTAAAGCCTTTTATTTCATTTCTTTACATTTTGGGAGGTATTTTAAAGCCTTTCATCATTCCCTTACATTTTCAAAACAAGCATATTAGTCACCAATACAAAGTCATCCTTGGTTCTACATACCATGCCGGATTTTAACCCGGGTACGATGATGAGTATCGACTAATTATATTCAAGTGAACTTAAAATAATTAGTTCATAATTATTTTCAAAACTATTCATGTCAAACTTGTCAAGTGGAACCCGACACCGAATATCATCAAAATAATGATGATTATTCGAGTCTCGTTCCTCAAATCAACAAATGCGGTCTAAACGACTCTTTCAAACCAAATCGGGTCAAATACCCATTTTTCAATACGTTTTATAAACGTTTTTCAAAAGGTCAGAACACGGCATAAAACCGTTGGTTGACCCGCGCCTAAACAGGCTCCTTCTTTCTTATTTCCAAAACCAGAGGAGACTCCCAGACGCTAACAAATGCTCGCGCCTCATGTGGTCAGTGCGGGTATGTTCCCTTTCGGCAAAGATTAGTCTAGGACGATCCCGACTCGGTTAGCCCGGATATAGGACGGATCAGATGACTATTTGCTCATTCAAAATCATATTTGCAAAATGCTTCATTAAGACAAATGGATCACGTTATGCACCATAAACCTAATACGGTAAATGGATGTTTAATTTCCGTCTTGCATGCAAATTAACCATTAATCCAACTCGACATCTTATACTTGATACTTGGATTAAATCAACCGACTTAGAAAGCTCTCACATGTTAGGTTTAAATTATTGGATGCGCATTCATGCATTTAAACCGTTTCATCAACTTTTGCATTCAACCAACCAAGATCGATCAGAGAGGCGCTACCACCGCGGGCGGGATTGGGTGTCCGATTAAAGGGCTTCCCAATACGTACCTTCACCTCTTACTCGGAAACTTTGGATAATGGACTACCTTATCCGCATGCACGAAAGTCATTCTAGAGATAGGATGCTAAAGAGGGACGATTTCCTTATCTTTAGTACCTATGTCAAACGCTGCTTTGTGCTTCGATTTGACCGAGGTATAAAGTGGATTTCGAACGGGTTCCAAGCATCCCACAAATTCTTGGTGGCGACTCCGAACATCTCTAATCGTTTCGAGACCCTTACCGAGACGAAATCGACCGATCTAAAACGATCCGGTCGAAAGCATTTTTACGCCGCCAAGCGTGGCTTTCAAAAGACCGTTGCACATCCGCAGATCGAACCGGACCTGTAGGTGGGCCCATGTCCACACCTATTCATCCGGATGATCGGGAAAATACTACTTTTACCTGTCCTCAAGGTGTTTTTGCTTATCTTAGAATGCCTTTTGGTTTGTGTAATGCCCCCGCCACCTTTCAAAGGTGCATGATGGGGATATTTTCTTAGTATATAGAGTCTATTATGGAGGTCTTTATGGACGATTTCAGCGTCTATGGGAGTGATTTTGATAACTGTTTGTCTAACCTTGATAAAGTGTTGCAGCGCTGCATTAAGGTCAATCTTGTGCTTAACTGGGAGAAGTGCCACTTTACGGTCAACGAGGGAGTTGTCTTAGGGCACTTAGTTTCTGATAGGGTCATTGAGGTGGATAAGGCAAAGGTGCAAGTGATTCAGCAATTACCTCCTCCTGTTAATGTTAAAGGAGTGAGGAGTTTCCTTGGGCATGCTGGCTTTTATCGCCGGTTCATCAAGGACTTTTCTAAGATTTCTAAACCAATTACACAGTTGTTACCTAAGGATGCCCCCTTTGTTTTTACTGATGAGTGTCTTTCAGCTTTTAACAGGTTGAAACAGGCCTTGATTTCAGCACCGGTTATCCAGCCTCCCGACTGGGAGCTGCCATTTGAGATTATGTGTGATGCTAGTGATTATGCACTAGGAGCGGTGTTAGGTCAGCGGAAAGACAAATCTTTGAGCGCGATTTACTATGCGAGCCGAACTCTGGATGAGGCTCAAGTAAAGTATACTACTACTGAAAAGGAGATGTTAGCTGTGATTTATGCGCTGGAGAAATTTCGCTCTTATTTAATAGGTTCGGAAGTTACTGTATTTACGGACCATGCAGCGCTGAGACACCTTCTTGCCAAGAAGGAAGCTAAGCCACGACTGTTGAGATGGATACTCCTTCTCCAGGAATTTGATCTGCAAATCAAAGACAAGACGGGCGCCGAGAATGTAGTAGCTGATCACCTGTCGCGATTACCGCAGCAGCAGGGAGATGATCCTTTGCCTATTAATGATTCTTTTCCTAATGACTCCTTATTTGTAGTTTTTACTAATACTAACCATGATCCATGATATGCAGATTTGGCTAACAACATTGTCAATTGCGAGCTGCCACCCGACTTATCTTATCAGCAGAGGAAACGATTTCTTCATGACGCAAAACGATATTTCTGGGATGATCCTTATTTGTTTAAGGAGTGTGCATACGGTATTTACAGACGGTGTATTCCGCAATGGGAGACCAGAGCAATACTAGAAGGCTGTCATTCTTCCTCTTATGGTGGTCACTGTTGGAGCTAGTGTCCTCCACAGTTAGTGTGATAACGTATATAAATATCTTATAGGTTCACAGGGTATACTTAATATTTTATCAGTTGATTAACGTTTATTAATAACGGTTGTCTTGCTAGAAGTTTGACGTTATTATCATACTGATGGCGGTGATCAACTGGTCCTTAAAAGTCACACCTAAAGGATGTATTTGAGAGATATGATTATATGAAAATGTAATCACATTGATGCCTTATATGACTAAAAGGTTAGTCCATGTATTTGACTAAAAAGTTAGTCAATGTGATGATGAGACGATTATTTAATACAATTAAATAATATCAGCTGAGACGAATTAATTGTCAATTCGTAAATTGAATATAAACTGTTATATTTAATTAATGTATATAATGTTAGCTTAAACGAATTAAGATGTTAACTCGTAATTAAACGTAAACGGTTATATTTAATTAGCAAATTATAAATATGCGATATTTATAGTTAATGTATATATTATACGAAATTGTCATAATAAATGTTGACAGACCGGTATTAATAAATCGACTACAAACTGTTGTGTGTGGACTTATTAAATACATGACGACATAAATGACATTTGATAAATATACACATTTTATACAATAAAAAAACCAACCTAAAATAAGAAGATTTCTCTCCTCATTTTGGGATACACGGTTTTGGAAAAAAAAAAGAAAAATATATTCCCCCTATTTCTCTCCTTGGACGGTTAAAAGAAGGGGAAGGAAATCATTTTTCACACTTCTTTTTGACCTAATTCTCTCATCACAAAAACCCTAAAAAAAAATTATTATTAGATTAGGGTTCTTATTCTAGCAAAAAGAGAGGCATTTCTCGGAGCATCTTGGGTGCAACGATTAGGAGAATATCGATCTCGATATTTGTTCTTAGGCCAAATTGCTAGGACCGAAGGTTAATTCTAATGTCTATTCTTTTGTTTATACAATTCGTTTATGACTAGCAATTTCATATTTCATAATTTTGTTATAATCCGAATTTTCTTGATGAAATATACCGATATTTCCCACAAGTGGTATCAGAGCTTAGGCCACGAAATTATTTTATATGATTTTCATAAATGAATTGATTCTTTTGTTTATACAATTCGTTTATGACTAGCAATTTCATATTTCATAATTTCGTTATAATCCGAATTTTCTTGATGAAATATGCCGATATTTCCCACAAGTGGTATCAGAGCTTAGGCCACGAAATTATTTTATATGATTTTCATAAATGAATTGAAACAAAAAAAATAAAAAAATAAAAAAATTCTTTCGGCCGCACCATTTTTTTTTTCCGAGAGGGTTTTTTCTGTTTTTATGCCTTGTTTCCATTTTGATTTATTGATATTGTTGTTTTAACATGTTAAGATGATAATATGATAAATTTGTAGATGTTTTGATTTAATAAGAATTAAATTGAAATGTAAATGGAAATTGTTTTGTTTGATGATGTTCATTTGTTTTTGCTATATAGTTTTGGCATACAAGTTAATTTAATAATGTTCAAATCAATTGTGATGAATCAAATATTCGGATAATCGATTTAATCATAATTTAGATATTCATTTTTAAGAGGTTAAATTGAATCATCTAGTTTGGATCTATGTTTAAATTAAAAGTTGATGATTATGCCAATCTTGTTATAGTAGCAACATTAAACACATTTAATCATCTAAAAGGGTATGTTTTCGAAAAAGAAAAAAAAAACTATTTTTTTTGGTTTTTAGGCTGAATGCCGAGAGCAGAAAAAGAAAAAAAAAACTGTTTTTTTCGTTTTTGGGAATAATGCCGTGAGCATTTAAAAAAAAATTCTGTTTTTTTTTTTGTTTTTTTGTTTTTGTTTTGGCCAATAATTATTATACATTATTTCTATAATGTATGATTGTTTTGTTGTGAAAAAGTTCACAAATTTTAGATACCCAATTATTTTAAAGTGGTTTAAAATAATGTTAGATTAATTCTTATTACAAGTTAATGTGTATTAAGATTGGAATTATTGTGAGTAATTGAGACTAGTCTTTATAGGCCAAACAACTATGAATCCCTTCTTCGTCGGTAGGCATATAGGACCTTACTCTCCATATGACCCCTTCTACGTTGGGTAAGTAGTTTGTGTTGACTTATTTTACCTCAACATTATAATCCGAAGAGTTTCTCGAGATTATGATTGACTATAGATAGAATTTATAGAAATTTATCAACCAAGAATTCTAAAAGTAGAATTAGCCAAGAGGTTGGCTTATCAATTTACAGATAATTGAGTCTTGGGATCATTTATATAATTCTTGAGGGAGGTCAATTGTATAAATGCTTAAGTCTTCGCATTATAACAGTTTTGCATTAGACTTAAATCATAACGATGAGTATGCTTATTATGTTTTTCTTCTTCATTTCGCAGTGTAGAATTCGTTTTATATTGATAATACTGCTTACAACAAATGGCTGGAAATAATGATATCCATATGCCAAGTGCCACACTTGGACGCGAGTCCTAGCTCAAAACTTTCATGGACCACATGAATCAGTCCACACGACTGAAGAATGATGGGTCCAACTTTGCGGACTGGGAGGCATCATTACGGAATGCTGCCATTGCTGACGGTAAGCTCAAGTACTTAACTGAGCCAATACCGCCAAACCAAGGCCTCAATGCAAGAGCTAACGAGTCACTTGCTTATAGTGACTTCGTCATGGAAGCGGGTGCGATAAAGAACGTACTCATTTTTGCAATGGAAACCAATTTGCAAAGACGCTTCATAGCCCAAGGTGCAAACAAGATTTTCACCACGCTCACTAATGAGTTCTCAAAAGCACCGAGAATCGTTACATATGAGCATACTTGTCGCTTCTTTGATGCGAAACTCCAGAAGGACCAACCGGTTAGCCCACACATTCTTAACATGATTGATAATGTTGAGAAACTGCAGGCACTTGATTGCAAAATCAGTGAGAGCATAGTCATTGACCGTATGCTTCATTCACTTCATGATGGTTTTGCCCTTTTCAGGGCAAATTACTACATGAATGACATGAAGAAAAGTCCTCATGAGCTACACTCACTTCTCGTACAGACCGAGAAGGATATGAAATTGAGTGGGAGCATGAAGCAAGATGTTCTCATGATTTCCAACAAGAATAAGGGTAAGGGCAAAGCTCACGGCGACCTAACTGTAGGAAAGCCAAAGTTTAAGAAGTCAGGAAACGGTAAGAGTGGGCCTGGTGAGACTAGTGGCTCACAAGGCAAGGCAAAGAGCAAGGACGGTAACGTTGAGTGCCACCATTGTCACAAGACTGGGCATTGGAGGAGGAACTGTCCCGTGTACCGTGAGGACATAAAAGCGGGCCACGTCACTCCTGTTGGTATGTCATCTTATATTCATATGATTGAGATTAACCATGCAAGTTTCGGAACTGGGTACTTGATACTGGTTGTGGTTCTCATCTGTGTAATCATTTGCAGGGCCTAAAAAACATCACACCCCTCGCAAAGGGTGATGTGGACCCGCGAGTCGGGAATGGAGCAAGAGTTGCTGCAGTTTCAATGGGAACATACGTAATCCAGCTCCCGAGTGGTTTTGAGTTATATTTATATAAGTGTTACTATGTACCCAGTTTATCTAAGAATATTATTTGTTTTCCGTACTTGATAAAGACGGTTTTTCATTTTCAATAAAGGACAATAGCTGTATTTTCTCTTTTAATGAAATGGTTTATGGCAAAGCAGTTTCCATGAATGGAATTTATATCTTAGATCAAACCACAGATATATTACATGTGAATAATAATAAATTAAAGGTTGGTGACAAAGATCAAACTTATCTATGGCATTGTCGAATGGGACACATAAATGAAAAATGTGTAAAGAAACTCATTGAGAGTGGGACTATCTCCACATTTGATTTCTCATCTTTTGGCACGTGTGAATCATGTCTTATCGGCAAAATGACTCGAATTTCCTTCAAAGGTGTTGGAATGCGCGCTAATGACCTATTAGGACTCATACATACTGATGTATGTGGACCTATGTCAATCACCGCAAGAGACGGCTATAGATATTTTATCACTTTCACGGACGATTTGAGTAGATACGGATATGTCTACTTAATGAAGCATAAAAGTGAGTCTTTTGAAAAATTCAAGGAATACCAGAATAAGGTTGAGAACCAACTGGGAAGAAAGGTTAAAGCACTCCGTTCAGATCGGGGTGGCGAATATCTTTCAAATGAGTTTGATCAACACCTTAAAGACTGTGGAATAGTTTTACAGTTAACTCCACCTGGAACACCTCAATTAAATGGTGTGTCCGAATGGAGAAATCGAACACTACTTGATATGGTTCGATCCATGATGAGTCACACGGTAGTACCTGATTCATTATGGGGTTTTCTCTTTTGTGTTTTGCTCTTATACTTAACCAAAGTCCGACTAAAGCTGTCGACAAGACTCCGTATGAAATATGGAAGGGAACGGTCCCTAACTTGTCCTTTATTCGGGTTTGGGGCTGCGAGGCTTATGTCAAGTGGAGACACGAGGATAAACTCGGCCCGCGATCGGTCAAGACATACTTTATTGGTTATCCAAAAGGAATGTTTGGTCATTACTTCTATTCGCCTACGGAACATCGAGTTTTTGTTGAGGCTAGTGCAAAGTTCTTAGAGAAATAATTTCTCGAAAACAAGTCAAGTAATAGAACCTTCGAGCTGTCGGAGATTCAAGAACCAACAACCGAGGAACAGATGGAGGAAGATGTTCCTTCAACTAATGATACAGTTAACATTCCTCAGGAACCTAGAAGGTCGGGTAGAGTCTCTAATCCTCCAGACAGATACATTGGTATGGTCGAGGAAAATGACGTTTTGCTCCTAGAGAGTAATGAACCCGCTACCTATAAAGGTGCCATGACGTGTTCCGACTCTAAGCTATGGCTTGAAGCCATGCAATCCGAGATGGACTCCATGTATGAGAATGACGTATGGGATCTTGTTGATTTACCTAACAAGGTACGACCTCTTCAGTACAAATGGTTTTACAAAATAAAGCATTCTGTAGACGGGCAACCAGATACCTATAAGGCACGACTAGTGGCAAAAGTTTTCACTCAAGTGCACGGATTGCATTATGATGAAATTTTTGCACCCGTAGTTATGCTGCGTTCCATTCGGATAATCTTAGCGATTGCCGCTTTTCATGACTATGAAATTTGGCAGATGGATGTGAAAACCGCCTTCTTAAACGGTTATTTGGAGGAGGAATTGTACATGGTACAACCCGAAAGTTTCATAGATCCTGAAAATCCTAAGAAAGTGTGCAAGCTTAAACGTTCCATTTATGGACTTAAGCAAGCTTCTCGGAGTTGGAATCATCGTTTCGACCAGGTGATAAAAGAGTATAGTTTCACTCGATCGGTCGAGGAACCATGCTTATATATCAAGTCGAGTGGGAGCAAGATTATTTTCTTGATATTGTATGTCGATGACATACTCTTGATTGGGAATGACATTCCTCTCTTATCTTCGGTAAAAGGATAGTTGAAGAACCATTTCCGGATGAAAGATCCGGGGTGAGGCACAACGCATATTGGGAATCCGTATCTATCGAGATAGATCACGACGGATGTTATCACCGAGTCAGGAGTCTTATTTAGATAAGATTCTTGAAAGGTTCAAAGATGACCAACTCCAAGAAGGGGAACCTTCCAATAACTTCGGGATGCATTTGAGCAAGTCTCGTCACCCACGACATGGAAGGGGTTGAACGCATGAGTCGCGTTCCTTATGCATCAGCCATAGGATCAATCATGTATGCCATGATATGCACACGTCCACACGTGGCATATGCATTGAGTATGACGAGTCGGTACCAAAACAATCCCGGTGAAACACTTTGGATAGTGTTAAAAACATCCTTAAGTACCTACGGAGGACTAAGGATTGGGTATTGACTTATGGAGGAGATACTAAGCTATGTGCATTCGGTTACGCAGATGCTAGCTTCCAAACAGATCGAGATTGATTCGAAATCTCGTTTGGATTCGTTTTACTCTTAATGGTGCCGCATAAAGTGGAAAAGTTCCAAACAGGAAGTTGTAGCAGATTCTACATCGAATCCGAGTACTATGCCGCTCGTAAAAAAAAGGAAGCTATATGGATGCGTCAATTCTTATAAGGACTAACCATAGTTCCTAGTTCGAATGTGTAGACACCTCGTTTCGCACCCTCGCAAAACCACCCGGTGATGATTGGGCCGCATGTTTGATTCGCGAACGATTAGTGATTCGTAAGATTATCGTCAAGTGATTGCTCAAAAATTAATGTCAACCTCTTAGTTGTCATCTACGTGCCGATACGGTCGTTTTGGCAATAATTAGAGTACATTCGAGTCGGGTCAAAAACCGTCTCCATTTTTCGATAATTGTTAAATCCCGAGTCGAATGTTCGGAATGTTTCGATATTTCTATTACATATTTCTCAAATTTTATCTTTTGGCAAATAATATCCCGTAATATTCAAAAGATAATCGAATTAAATCCGTCCTACCATAACTTAAACACGGAAATCTTTCTTAAACAGAGGAAACCTCTCGGGAATAGACGAACAGTCTTCGCGCCTCTTCCAAGAGACGCAGTGGTTCGCCGCGCCTCTTCCGTGCCCTTCTTTGCATGATTTACGTATCTTTTTTATATATTTCCGAGATTCACTTCCAAAGAGTCTCCGAAACCCTAAACCTCCGTGTGATTAGTATAAATAGGAGCTTTCGTTCCTCATATTTCTCACGCGAGTGTCCGCCCTTCTCTTCTCCCTTTGCATTCTAGACTTCGTTCTTACTAATTGGCGCCTACGTGCTTGAACCTTCGACCACGTAAGCTCGGATCTTTCCGGGTACCAGCCTCTCCGTTGCATGACCGACCAATTTGACCACTACACTCAATCAATCTAATTAATCAACTTGTTAAATCGTTTTCCTCTTTCGAGGGCACTCTTTCCTTGCATTCGCGTCGAGCATCACTAATCGATTTTCTTAGTTCTTCTCGTTCCGTCAACATGTAAGTCTGAGGGTGTATTAATCCTTATTTTATTTATTGTTATTTATTTTATTGTAATCATCATTGTAAGATTCATGTCGAATACACCATTAAAACCGATTTCTAAAACCGTCTTTAAAAATCTCTTTTTACGGATTTCCAGTAGACAGACGAAGAGAAAGGACGCAGCAACTGCTGCGCCTCTTCGAAGGAGCGCAGATTCGCCTGCGCCTCTTCGTGAGGCCGCGCAGTTCCTCGCTTCCTTTCTTCTTCCTTCGTCCTCTGTAATTCGTTTCGTTGTTCTTATTTGATTGTTTGTTCTTTAATTCGTTCATATAATCATCATCAATAATTCACATGTATATTATTTGTCTTCATTAACATGTTTAGTTCATCCTTAAATCCGACTTAAATCCCAAGTAATCTAATATTTGCGGGTTTTCGTCATTCAATTCAATTTCGAGTTTTAGAGATTCAATTCGTTCATGTTGAGTTCCTGGGATTCATTGTTGATATATTTTCACCTGTTTTAGTCATTAATCCGTCGTCAATTCATCACGTTTAGTTAATAATTCGTTTGTTTAGTTTGTAATTATTAATCATTTATTAACATCGACCCTTCACATATTTAATCCGTTTATTTCCGTCTTAACCATGTTTTACTGTTTTATGACCTCAATCATATGTAAATAATCTGCTAATCACTTCCATCCGAGTAAATATTATCAATCAATCATTTAATTTACCAATTAATATTAACGGTATGCAGCTCCGGCTTCACAGCCAGAGTTCACCCTTGGAACAGACGCAGCAACTGCTGCGCCTCTTCCAAAGGGCGCGATGCTCGCTGCGCTGTTCCAGGTGAGTTCGTCTCGAACTCCTTTTCGCCTTGACGTAGTTTAATTAGTTTACGTATTAATCTACTAATAATCGTATTATCACCTTCTGATTTGTTCGTTAGTTTATTCTTTTATTCCTTTTTCTCAAATTATCCGTTTTAAAGGTATTTTCGACATAAATCGCCTATTCCGATGTAATTAATGTAATTTCCATTATTGTAATTTATCGTTATTGTATTGCTTTTATTGTTTGTATGTTTTCACATGTAAATCAATATTAATTCCTATTTCGACATCAATTGTTTGTTAAATTAATTGTTCATCGACTTAGTTAATTCTCACATGCTAGGATTAATCAATGGATGTTGCATTGCATGCATATAGCCGACGATATATCGAGTACGAATAACTTCCCTAATCATTAGTAGAGGCCGCTATCGAGGCGGGCGGGATTAGGTGTTCGATCAAAAGAGCTTCCTAATACGTACCCTCACCCCTTACTCCAGATCTCCGTGAGCACCCGTGTTCATTGGCATCCACGAGAGTCATTCTAGACACAGAATGCTAAGGGTAACGATTGCTTAGTGTTCATGTCATTACTTTGTGTCTTGACATGACACGAGGTATTCGAACGGTTCCAATTTCCCATAAAAATTGGTGGCGACTCCTTACAAAATGCAAACGCTTGTTGTTTCCGAGCTCCCCTCGTCCCAAGCGCCCCCGTGGGCGGCCCGCTGTCCACGGCTGTTTGGCGACTCACTGGGACATACACTTACGTGTAGCTAGGGTGAAACTTGAACAAGGTTAGGGAACAAGTTTGTACAAGACAATTGTCGGTTTTCATAACTCGGTCTTCCTAGACCGTTTAATTCGGCCTTCCTAGGCCCAACCCAACCCATTTGACCAATCGTCCCGTCTAAACGGTCCTAATTCTTATTTGGGCCTAAGGATGGATAGCGATTGACGTCATCCATTGTAACACCCCCTCATACCAAGGTACCTTACCAGGACTACCCAAGCATGAAAGGCTGTTACCATCTCGGTTGCCCGAGGTTAGTATATATCAAAAGCGTCCGTCCTAAACACATTTAATAGAAGTACTGTAAAGTATTAATGTTTACAACAATCCAAAACCAAACCAAAACCAATAAAGTGAATACAACTGAGGACAACTACAAAATCATAGCTAAGACTCGTGACTGTGATACTACAACTGGTGATGACGACTTCCCCATGACCACCCAAGCTCATCAAATGCAATACCTGTCAAGTCTGCTCACCATCCCCGAATGGATCACCGCAGGTTTTACAAAACAACAACAACGGGGTCAGTACCATTCAATCAATGTAAGACAACAAACAATATAACCGGCTGATCATCCTCCATAGTAACCGACTACACACCAAAGTGTGTAGCCCTGCCAGATTACCCATCGCAACAGGTAATCCACTCCGCCAGTGGGTGACCGCAGCCCATCCCCACCAAGTCCAGCTCATCAACGAGCGACTAACAATCCCTGTCCCTTAATGTGCACATCCCCTCCCATGGCGGGTTCCACGGAGGGCGAACTAGGGTGTGAAGCCACTCCCGCAAGTGACTCCACCACAATCACACAAACCACAGCATCACAGCTGTCACAACACAATCACCTCACCACCGTCACCACAACACCCATACTCCGATGATCAGCAGATAACAACAATTACAATACAATAGTAATCTCAATCAATTAACAGTACTGAGTAGGGGAAAACCCTACCTTTTCGCAATCCGATATGCTCTAATCAATCATACAATATGCAGGGCAATTACCACATCATCACCTACAACAATAATCACATAATACAATTACACATTGCACAATCCCATTTTCCCCAATTCATATATACAGTAACCCCAAAAGAATACAAATGACAAGGGGATGAAACTTACCAACAGTAGAATAAGAGACTACACGCAAGGATCACGACGATTTGAACACACAACGAGAATGAGGATGATTAGAGAGTGATTAGGGAGAGATCGTAGAATGATTAGGGTTGGAATGATGTTTAGAAACTGACGCGGAATATAAAAATAACCTTAAACATTCCCTAATCAAACCGTCGAAATAACACTCCGCCAAACCGGACACTCGGTCGAGTAAGTGTATACTCGGCCGAGTGTCCCATACTCGGTCGAGTGTTAACTATACTCGGCCGAGTGTTCCTCGGCAGAACCAAAACAACACACAACTTCAGCACTACTCGGCCGAGTAGGCGCTACTCGGTCGAGTAGTCACCAAGGAAAATCCGTAGTGTTACAATCTTCCCCCCTTAAAAAGAACTTCGTCCCGAAGTTCACACTCTACTATAAAAACAAAGCACAACACTACGCCACAAGACTATACCAACCACATATAACAACACCAAGGAACTACACAAGTCACCTCAAAAATCATTACCCCGACTCAAAGCAAAACAACAAACAAAACAACAAGTCACCTCAAAAATCATTACCCCGACTCAAAGCAAAACAACAAACAAAACAAAACACGACCGCGAAGTTCCAACCCAACCTATAAAACATGGACACTTAACACCAACTCCACAAATCACTCTTCCTTCCACAACATGGCTCACGATATCGTCTCAACTATAGCATAGGCTCCCAATACTGACTCCATAACATTACCCAATAACCACAATATAATGTTGCCAACCTTGTATTACTTCCATAACACTCAATAGCACTCAATTCACAAAAGAAAAACAACCATCAAAACGGAATGTTACATTCTACCATCCTTAAAACGAACTTCGTCCTCGAAGTTTACTCAAACACATAAACATCATCTTCCAACTGTCAAAACTATCAGACTCATAATCATCATCATTCAATTGTCAACACTATTGAAATATTCTCTCATTCCTTAACATCGGACTACTACAAGCACGATCATGACCTTTAATAAAATCAACACAAATATCCGTCCTTTATGTTACACCAACACTCTACTTCCAATTATACCACCATATGCACAACCATAAAAATCTCTTTTATCGCATTCTACTCCTCTTAAGATAAATGTTACGTCCTCGTAACTCGCGAATACTAAATCCTAGCTATATATTCTCCTTATCCCCATCACCACCGCATGTCAAAGATAACCACTTATAATCTGAACAGTCGCCATGCATATGAATTAGGCTCTCTTACTTAAACAACTCTCATCCTTCAATTCACTCGTCACACCCCCTAACCTATACCTCAAAATCTTTAACCTAACCCAAAACTTCAACTCTTCCACATTACCGCAACACGACATACCTCTCTATATAACTATATAAAACTCTTATCGCCAAAAGCATAATTCACGATCCACACTTGTTACGTACACTCATACTAAATCCTCAAGTTCCTTTCTTTCATTACCGCAAGACTCATACATAACTTAACACGGCACTAAATACCCAACACTCTATACTCACTGTCTCAACAAAGGATTATGAACCATCTGCATATATCAGATCATTACCATTTCTACTAAAGCCTCATCTAGAACAAGATCAAAATTATCAGAATAACCTATCACAACTGTGTCCCATCAACAGAATATCACTATACCATGATAACAACGAAAACATATACAACTCTCTTTCATATCATCCTCTACCCTCATTCCCAAACCGAAACTGGTAAGAAACATCAACAAACAAAACAACAGTTTACATGTCTAACCGAAACTCACAAGAAACAACAGCAACAAAACAACAATGTGCATAATCGGTCTCAGACTTTCGAAACTCAAATCGTAACCACCCGTATACTCCACCACAACCGGTGACGGCATCGCAACACCGCCACCAACAACCGCACCGCAGCGTAAAATGCCGCATCACAACATGAAGTACCATGCCCGGATCACCACTCGGGGCACAACAACCACATCGATAAACATCTCAATCGCATATAATTTCCATAAACACTGACTCAGTATGACATTTCGAGCAAGAAAACTCATTCAAAACAGTTTTACTAGATTATAACACAACATATTATACGGAATAAACTGACAAGAATCTCATGAACATCATCCTTACCATTTCACTAATAAACATGTATCATCAATACACATACAATTTTAACTATCCATGCCAGATCAATCAAATTATTACCTTTTGAACCTCATTCCATTAGTAGACCGTACCCAACATAAATTACAAAACATTCATATAACAACTTTATAATTATCACACCATACCACTTCTTGTGAGGTCAGAACCTCACACAAACATTTACACATATCATAGACCCGTAATCACATCCAACTAGTCAATCCTGATCACGTAAGTTACCACTTGACAAAGAATATCTCTTATCCAGACTTAACTCAAGTGCCCTTCATAACATATCTTCTTTTACACACAATTATCACCACCCGGCGAACGTAGCCATATCCTCTGTACCCAACTACCAACGAATACCTCATATATCCATACCTTAAAATCCCTCATAACCAAACATTAACCACCTTCACAAAATCATCCTCATTAGAACAACTAACTTCCCCAAAATAACATCATCCTCAACCACTAGTGACAATACTATGACACCAACATTTTTCATGTGACTACTCTCTTACTATCACTTCTTAATATAACAATCCCTTTCCTCCCTTTGGTTCTCATCCCAAACAACAAACATCAAATATATCAACAAAAATCACCTCAACACTATTTCCAATTTCATCCGTAATTGTATCGTCACCCGACTCACCACCAAAATCTCATATCGTGCAAATTCTTTACCCAACTTTTGCTTTCTTTAATTCCTCGAAACTCATGATTATCATGTTGTCCTGGAACTTCTACATAACTGTAACTCAAATCCTCATGATAGTATCATACATCTCTACGATTCCTTACTTTTATATCACATATCCTCAGTGAACATGTTCCTAGTTTTACTCCCCTTATTCTTTTCTTTTACCCTCAACAAACTCCCTTAATGATTCAACTCTTCATTATTTCTATCTAACTCTCTAGTGCTCCGGTTACCTTCACATTGCTCCAAACTCAATTCCCATTATTTTATGTCGATATCATCTCACTCTTTCTTACCATGGGTCTTCTCTCATTATACTATAACTCCCAATTGTCACTAATCTATCCATAAAGTCAACGTTTAAAGTTCAAACAATTGCATCTCCCTTTTTACATCACTAGGAAACCAAAATTCAACTCATACCGTTAGCTGCCCAAAGAATTACTCACTAGGCTCACATCGTGAAAATTCCAAATTAAATTCCCAAACTTGGTCACATCTTCAATTCCACGTCGCGACATATCTCTATCTAGGTTCACTATATACCCCTCTTCTCCATCCATCTAAAGCAACCTTTCATTACATATATCCTTAAGCAACACAATGCTAACTGTCTCCCTCTATAAGTCCTTACACATCCCGAAATGTCACTATTCATATCGCTCATCTCAATCTTTCATTCTCATGCTTCTTTACACATACATCACCCTTGCCCATATACACTTACTTTTATACTACTCAATACACGACTATATCACTCATCATATCTCACAAAACATGCTCTTTATCTCGATTAGCTCATCATTCTTCCCTTTTCTTTTTCCACTATCCTTCACAACCACATTAACACATGTCTTCCTTACCCAACACATGTCCCTCATAAGCCGTCATTCTCCATGTCATAACTTCCGGTAACTTACGTATCAAGACCGTCTCACATATAAAAGAATGTGTTAAGACTCAAAACGTACATGTGTATATACCCTACGACTCAAAACAATGTAAAAACATAGCCACCAGCTCAAAACAAAAGTAAGGACATAGCCACCCACTCAAAGTGGCCGCCCAATGAGGTACTCAGTCGACTACATAACATACTCGGTCGAGTAACTGTATTACTCGGTCGAGTTTTCGACTCAGAAGCAAAATCAATTATCGCAGAAGGATTACTCGGTCGAGTATTGGGAATACTCGGCCGAGTAGACCTTACTCGGTCGAGTATGGGACCACTCGGCCGAGTTCACGACTCCGACGCTAAACAAGATATCACAGAGAGATTACTCGGCCGAATATGGAATACTCGGTCGAGTATAAAGGACACTCGGCCGAGTAGGGACTACTCGGTCGAGTATAGGCGCAGCTTCTCAAAGACCGCCCAATTTTTGTAAAACAGTCGTATCTCACTCGTTACTTGGTCATTCTGGGCGTGTGACCTATCGTTAGAATCGTAAGAGGACAAGCTATCACCTCAACTTGGAATCACAGCAATATCATTTCTCGAACTTGACTTATAACAGTTTTAAGACAACCCTTCCGTAATCGGTATTCAGATAAATCAAGCTTTCTAATGCCAAAACAACTTGAACATGCATAAGGCAACAAAAACAACTTAATACTTCTAAATACCAGTACATGGATGAACTTTTATCATTCTCACATGAAAATTAAACACGACATTCATATGCATAGACACATGAGCTTAATCACATGCTACTACTAACAACCAAACATTAACATCATCATGATCATATAAATACATCCTACCTCACATTACATATACTCCAATTATTTCACCTTTCGTTAACACAATTAAACAAGATTTTCCATCTATATATGACACTCCACACCCCGTTTCAAAAGCCAAGCAAAGAAACCACATAACATGCTCCAGGTTCTATCACACGCAACTACGCACTTCCTTTATCATATACCACCATGGTCAGATCCTTTCATTTCATCCAACAACAATACAAGGCTCAAGTTACAAGTATTACACACACATGACTCAACATACAAAATTTTCCCCATGTGACCGGCTTGAGATTGTAAGGGCCTTAGTGCGACTCCGGGACGTCTCCCAAGTCTTTGCGGTAGCTCCAAACAACTCTCCCGGGTTCATTTTATTTAGACTCCCTAAGTTCATTGGGTTCATTTATTTTAGGTGCCGGAATCGTCGGGCTCGATACCACTTTGTAACACCCCCTCATACCAAGGTACCTTACCAGGACTACCCAAGCATGAAAGGCTGTTACCATCTCGGTTGCCCGAGGTTAGTATATATCAAAAGCGTCCGTCCTAAACACATTTAATAGAAGTACTGTAAAGTATTAATGTTTACAACAATCCAAAACCAAACCAAAACCAATAAAGTGAATACAACTGAGGACAACTACAAAATCATAGCTAAGACTCGTGGATCGTGATACTACAATCGGTGATGACGACTTCCCCATGACCACCCAAGCTCATCAAATGCAATACCTGTCAAGTCTGCTCACCATCCCCGAATGGATCACCGCAGATTTTACAAAACAACAACAACGGGTCGCACCATTCAATCAATGTAAGACAACAAACAATATAACCGGCTGATCATCCTCCATAGTAACCGACTACACACCAAAGTGTGTAGCCCTGCAAGATTACCCATCGCAACAGGTAATCCACTCCGCCGCGATGGGTGACGCAGCCCATCCCCACCAAGTCCAGCTCATCAACGAGCGACTAACAATCCCCGTCCCTTAATGTGCACATCCCCTCCCGTGGCGGGTTCCACGGAGGGCGACCTAGGGTGTGAAGCCACTCCCGCAAGTGACTCCACCACAATCACACAAACCACAAGATCACAAATTTGTCACAACACAATCACCTCACCACCGTCACCACAACACCCATACTCCGATGATCGCCAGATAACAACAATTACAATACAATAGTAATCTCAATCAATTAACGATCGAGTAGGGGAAAACCCTACCTTTTCGCAATCCGATATGCTCTAATCAATCATACAATATGCAGGGCAATTACCACATCATCACCTACAACAATAATCACATAATACAATTACACATTGCACAATCCCATTTTCCCAATTCATATATACAAGAACCCCAAAAGAATACAAATGACAAGGGGATGAAACTTACCAACAGTAGAATAAGAGACTACACGCAAGGATCACGACGATTTGAACACACAACGAGAATGAGGATGATTAGAGAGTGATTAGGGAGAGATCGTAGAATGATTAGGGTTGGAATGATGTTTAGAAACTGACGCGGAATATAAAAATAACCTTAAACATTCCCTAATCAAACCGTCGAAATAACACTCCGCCAAACCGGACACTCGGTCGAGTAAGTGTATACTCGGCCGAGTGTCCCATACTCGGTCGAGTGTTAACTATACTCGCCGAGTGTTCTCGGCAGAACCAAAAAACAACACACAACTTCAAGACTATCGGCCGAGTAGGCGCTACTGGTCGAGTAGTCACCAAGGAAAATCCGTAGTGTTACATCCATAAATATGGAATAGAAATATCCCAACATTCTTAACATTCTAATTCTCGGGATTTAACAAATATCGTAAATGGAGACTGCTTGACCCTACTCCGAATGTACTCTAATTATCGCCAAAACGACCAGCATTCGAAGACGCAGATGACAACTAAGAGGTCGACATTAATATTTGAGCAATCACTTGACGATAATCTTACGTTAATCGTCACAAATCGTCTCACGCATCAAACACGCGCCCAATCATCAATGGGTTTGAGTAGAGGTGCGTAAACGAGGTGTCCATAGTGAGCCCCCACTTTGACCGAGGCTCGGACAAGGCGAAGTGTAAAGCATAGCCACTCGACCAATCAAGATTACAACCTCGACGACTATGGCGACGCGAGGTGGCTCAAGGGTTCCGAGCCGCGACCTCGTGCCGGAATATTTGAGTCCGTCGACTATCGGGATGGTCGCTTAAAGTCCATTAGACTACGAAGCGAGGCTCGCCAGCCCATAAGAGGAGACCATACCTGAGATTTAATCTGACTTCGCGGGAACAAGAGATATTGAAAACAGCAGGACGCCGGTAGAAATCATGTGGATCCGCCGCTTGGCCTCCGAGCGAACTCACGCAAATTTGGAGGTCGAATCGCTGGGCTATGGCCTCAGGCGAACTCGTCGTGGGAACATACCGACGACTGAGGAACATCTTGATCGCCGTGAGAGAAAGTCTTCAGTAGAGCAAAGATCGCAAAATATCATCACACTGGTGATGGACATCACGCATTGAACATCTTTGATCGCAACAGTCTGTATCAGATCGTAAGTATCTAAATGTAGCAAGATCGTAAAATATCATAACCGTGCCGATAAAAATGAATTTGGACGACATCGCAAAAATATTGTCGCTACTGATAAAACGCGGTCTGAACGTAAAGGAAATCGTCGAAACTCAACTAAAATGACAAAACGTTATCGAGGAAGAGGCGCACCAAAGACGGACCCACTACTAACGAACCCATAACTGATTTTTGAAAATCCATATGGAGGAAATAAAGGAAGAGGCGCAGCAAGAGCCGCGCTCTTGAAAGAGGCGCAGCACTGCCGCGCTTTTTCCTCAATTCAGCACTCTCAGAAAACGCGAAAGTCTAAGGTTTTATTTCATTATTTCTAAACACAATTTTTGTAATTTCTCTCTCAAATCTTCACCATTTCCGCTAAGGTTTGATTCAAAAGCTTGATTTAAACATGACTAATCGAGGTATGTGTTTTAATCTTGCATTAATCTTCCATATTTGTCTAACTTTGAATCACGAACATTGAGGTTTTCATTAACTTTTGATCGAAAATTTGGGGCTTTTTCTCAAATGGATTTGTTGCACAAATTGATACTAGAAATGGATAATAGGTGATGCTAGGAACATAACCATGTATTTACTTCGAACTTTCATCAAGTTTTGAGCTCTTGAGCGTAAATTGAGACGAGCTCACAACTAGATCAGAATTGCTTCAAATGGCCTTAGGATTGCCCATTTGTGATGAAACTTGATATTTGGGACCCTTGGATGATGGGTAAACTTTCTACCATCTTGGAAGTTTGGTTTGTGACAACTTTTTCGTATTCACTCTTCTAGGGCATAACCGCCATTATAGCGTAAATGTCGCCGAATTCTCGACTCGAACCCGAGACTCAGGCCTTGACTTTGTCTTGACTTGACTCCACTCATCACATGAGTGATTGAATTGGTGAGAATATGGCCAAGGATGGCCAGAAATGGGGAATTCCTGGCCTCAAGGCTCGAAAACTTCTTAACAAAGGCTCGTCGCCATGGGACGCGACCCGATCTTGCTTTAATGTCAGCAGGTGACGATGTTTCTACTGGGAGAGATCCCATGGACATAGACGCCGCTGTTGCCGAGGAGGCGCTAGAGCAGTGCCTTCACCGTCGCGGTGATGGTCGCCGCGACGAGGTTCCCGAGGGGAGGAGGTCACTGAGGAGGAGTGAGATTCCGAGATCTCGGCCCACCCCTGACGAGGAGGCTCGCCGCCTGAGAGGGTGCTTCCGCATGGGCCGAGACTCGGGAGAGCAGGCACCTGCATGGGCTGCAGAGGGTCACTTGTCCTACAGACGCTGCAAGAGCTCGTAAACAGAATTCCCTAACTCATTACCTATCCTTTTCTATTTTTGTTCAAATTTCTTTTAAATTCATTCAAAACTAAAGATAGCTTTGTTTCAAATCATAATAGAGGTCGGGAACATCCGGGTCGCTTCGGCACACGACGCAACGATGGAGCATTACGAGCTATCGTTTCAGTGAGGAGAGGGCCAATGATCGAGCTGGGAGCTGCTCGGTCCCCCGGGTTCACGTCCTGAGGATACCGTGAAGAGGAAGCTGCGGGCCAACTCTAGCTCCTGGTTCGCGCTTCTGGATCGACTTTTGGATACGACTCCACGTTTCACCTCGCTTTTCGTGAGGCGGGAGTCACTTCGAGGACTACGGCACGATTTCTCTGTCTCGCGTGGGACCGAGGAGATGGTGTGGCCCGAGACTGGCATGAGGGCGGATTCGGCCGAGGCGAGGAGGTTGATCGGCCTGAACTCGTCGCGGGTCAAGCTCAAGCTGGCGTGCTCGGTCGTACCCGCACTCTAGCGTCCGAGATTACTTTGACGTGGAAGACCCCGTAGACGGTGGTGATCGACGGGAGGGAGACGCTCCTCCTCCTCGTACAAACTGAGCGTAGGGCCTGCCTGTGGCTTTGGTGGTTCTTGTCTTCGATTTACTCTTTGAGACAAGGGTGAGAGGTCACTGCCGATGCTTCTTCCTTTTCTTATTTCTCACCCGAGTTGCCTTAGGCGTCGGAACCGGTCACCGTCTGTTTCATGTCCTCATCCGCAGCGAGTGAGGCCATGGTCCGCCTGCGAGGTCGATGGAGCAGTGGGACTTCTCCCGGCGCCGTCGTGATCCGGGCTATCGTTGGAGGTAGCGAACCTTCCTTGTAGACCAAAGTAATTCCTTTTTTTTATCAAAGATCGAAAGATCGTCATCGACTATTCTTGGTTTTGGCTGTGCGCTGGTGTATCTTACTTTCCGACTCGCGCCCAAGAGGACTGGAGGCTGCTGGAGAGGGCCTCACCCTGTGAGTGAGGGATTGGTCACTGGGCCTGACTTGAAGAGCAAGCGTTCTTCCTCTCATAATGTCTACCTGGCTGATGTGAACGCTTCTTTCACCGAGCAATGTGAGTATCCTATTTCGTATGCACTTATTCTTCTCAAACTTTGCTTTCTTTAAATCGATCATAGGGAACGACCTTTGCCTTTATTTTATCGCGTTGGGTGCCTGCATCAGCGGAGAGCACTGAGCCTTGTCGCTTTCGAGGTCCTTCTGACCCAGAGCCTTAGGCCTACCGGCCACAGGACGTCGGCCGGGTCCTGTGGCATTCAAGCAGCTGCCAGCCTGTCGCTGCTGCTGCCGATCTGCTCCCGTCTATCCTCCAGATCGATGTTTAGGAGCCTTCCGAGGTCGAGAGAGGGAGGCGACTGGGTCGTTAGTGAGCGACGACTCTCTCTTCTCGACGAGGATTACCTTGCCACCTCACTGGAGGTCATTTATCGTCGTAGCAAGTGAGTATCTTTTTGCTTTGTTGGATCTTGTGATTTTCGAGAATCGCGACGAAAGATCATCGATTAACGAGAGCCATTTTGCAAGGAGGTCGAGGCGAAGGCATCGAGCCCCCAGAGTACCTCGAGACCTCGAGTACACCGACGTTTACCGGGAGGACGACGATCTCCGAGCCGCGTGACTTTGACGTGGCCGTGATCTGGGAGGCTCGCTCGTATGATCGCGTATCCGATTCTCGTGAGGGTGAGTTCCCATTTTGCATAGTTTTCATGTAAGAACACATTTGATTGGAATTTGCTCATTTTTCACGAGAATTACTTTTTGAAAATGCAGTTGCGCCGTCCTTGGTCGTGGTATTGGAGGGTGGCATAACCCATTGCCAGCTACCGCCATCGAGGCACTCATTTGGTCGGGGTCGCTGTATGAATCTCACTTGACTTCTTTTGATTTTTGATTATTTCAATTTTGATTCGATATGATCGACACGAACAATTTATGCATTGCTCACGCTCTGGCCGGGAGTCGGAGCGAGAGTCGCCTACCTCTGGAGGAGACGCCGGGCTTGTCGAGGGAGCTCGAGTTTCGGGACGCGAGATCGCCGCTTCAGGGTCGCGCAGTTTCGAGGGTTGCCGAGCCGAGGGTGCCCAAAGCAAGCCCCGCCTTACTGCGGATTTGTTTGAAGTGAGATTGGACATTTGACCCGTTTTGAAACATTTTTTGATTTGTTTTGGGCGAAGCCCCGGCTTACTTGGATTTGATTTGTTGGGCGAGCCTCCATTGTACATTTGGACTGTCAGGGGCGAAGCCCCCGCCTACTTTCGGTATATTTGCTTTTTTGTTGTATATACGATGGCCCGAGCCTTTTATTACGGATGGTGTTGCTTGAGACCGCGTTAGCTTTTGAACAGTTTTAGACAACGTTACGCCGCTATGTCGCGAATTTACATAGAAAATCGCGGTAACACATACATTTTATATACACATTGTGGCCTTTAATTAGTGCAAAATGAGACTCGAAAGGACGTGAAAAATGCAAAAATTTTATCGGAAATGACTTGGACGTAGGGAGGGTTACCTCAAAAAAAAAGAAAAAAGATAAATCTATAAGTTAGAAAATGGAGAAATATAAATATTGAATTTTATTAAAATGAAAACAAAAGAAAATTAAAAAAGAAACGATTTAAAGGCAATAAATGGCGAGGTGTCGATGCACTAAATGCTGCGTTCGCTTAATTTAGGAAACCCGAAACATGGTAAATTTCTTACTTTACCAAAATAAAATCCTTAAGAATAGGAAATCGCGCGCTTATAATTCAATAAATATCCAAACGCCAATCACGTATTTGTACGAAGAGGCGCAACATGAGTCATGTCTTTTGAAGAGGCGCACTGCGGGGCCGCTACCGTTTCGTGCTACCGTCTGCTCGACGATTTTTGGAAACAAGAATTTAGTATAAATAGGAGCGACTAAGCTTTAAATCATATAATTCTTCCTTCTCTTCTTCGTCAGCCACATAAAATTCTCAAAATAAATTTTCAAGAGAAAATTATCATCATGAATACTTTGGAGATCCGGCTGAAGGAACGGACCAATGAATTCTCAAACATCGAGAAGACGATACGGAAGCTTATAACCTTGGGTCTTTGCCGAAGCTCAAACCACAGGTTGTAAACCGCTCGATGTTTGCTTGATTATCGGGACCCAAATTATCATGTTTTCATGTCTTTGCGAGGTGATATTTGTCCTCTTCCTGAGAATTACGCTTATTGAAGTGTGGGACCTCTAATACTCACCGCCATCCTTCACGTCAGTGTATAAGAGCAAGCTTAGAGATTTGCTCGACTTACTGCATTTGAGGTGGATCGCTTTAGTTACCCTAAAGGCTTTAGAATGTCGGATCAGAGACCGATTTATCAATGTACCACCCACTGCCTCTTATGTTGCCAGGGAGTGAGATACCATTTCCCCTGCTTTGCTTCCACGAGTATGTCTTCCAAAGATGCTGATGAAGAACCGGCGAGGTGATCCCTGGCCTACTGGGTCTTTTATTGAAAATGGAGCTGCGCAGGAGCCCAGCTTGTCATGTTTGGGAGATCATCCTGGCTTGGACGAGGAACCAACCGATCTTCCATTTTTGGGGAGTCCTGCTCATCCTTGTAAAAGACATCTTTCTTTTTTTTTTTTTTTTTTCGCTTTTTTTTTTTTATGCTAGGTGTTTACGACTGCTGTAGGTTTGCTTTTATATGGAACGTCCCATTGCTCGAGCCCTCAGCTCATGCACTTATCATGCCCGGAGTGATTAAGGAGGACACTACCGAGACATGGTGGACTTCACCCTGGCCTGCGATCATTGGAAGAACACCAGAATGATGGATGGCCCGCCGACTGTGCGGGTCGCTCTGTGGGTGGCACCTCAAGTCCGTCACCGGGAGGCTTCGATCCCACCAGGTCCGTGCGCATTCCCCGGATCGAGCGGTGTACGCATCTTCCCGAGAGGCTGACAGCAAGCTGCCAGCGCAGAGATCCCTAGGCTTGAGCACTGCCCGCAGATCGCATGCGCTACGCGTAGAGCCGGGAGAGCCGGGACAGAAATGGGCCTGGGAAACATGTGGTTCTCGAGCTTCTCCGCCAATGCCTTGTGGGTGGTTCTGACTTTATCCCAGTGGAGGAAGGTCGCAACTCTCTAAGAGCGAAGACGAGGAAGCGCGAGCTCCGTTGACTACAAGGTGTGCGAGGGAGTATAGCAGGTTTATGGAAGTATCCTGATCGGTTGAGAAGAAGAAGCCGGTTTCAAGTCATTCATCCTCCCGAAGAAATCAAGACTACCTCTGCCGCAGAGATGGTGGTTGGCAAGAATGGTAGCCGCCTGAGAAAGACCGCTGGTGATTAGGTCTCAAGTGGGTGCAAGAGCCCGCCCGAGGTCGTGACAAGAAATAGACAAGAACGTACAAGGCAAGGGAAAGACGGAGGAATAGCCCAAGTCTTATTATTATTATTAGATTATTATTATTTATTTTGTAATAAGAGGAGGGATTTTTAGAATCCTAGCCTAATCTATTTTTATTATTTGTCGACACATATTAGAAATTGGATGAAATAAAAAGGTTAAATGGTTATGAAACCGTTAGATTTTCTTTAATTATTCTGCTTAATTTCAGTAAGGTGCAATGCAAATGTCCTTCTCTTTATTTACATTTTAAATATAATGGTAATGAATCCGTGAAGGATTGCTCTACGTATTCACCTTTTGAAAAAGTCAAAATCAAACTCTCACAAGATAGCTTTCAAAAATGTAAATATGAATGCCTAATGCAGCCATATTTAATATAGAAATAAGCATGAGTTTTTCGCCATCGGAGTTAATTAATACCCGATTTATATGAGGATGACAAGTTTGCCAAGATGGCATAAGAGATTCTGCATAAGCTGTGGGCTGCGTATTTAGTGCCACAAGAGCTGATGATTTAGGTTTTGGCTTATATGCTATCTGGCCCAGAGCAGATCAAGTCATATTGGTTTGGTGGCTTGTGGGATTTGAAAACTCATTCCCATCTAGTGTCTATGATTCTAACCGCGCCTCCTGGGAGTATGGATTTTACTAGATATGGTCCGCCCAATTAGGGTTTGAATTTTCCCTCGCTCGATAGGTAAAAGAGCTTCAACCGATTTGAGTACTAAGTCTCCTTCTTTGATGTTTCTTGGCCTAACCCTTTGGTTGAAAGCTCGTTTGATACGTGCTTGATATGTTTGGACATTATGTAAGGCACGAGCTCTACTGCTCATCCAGGAGGATGAGTTCTTCGTATCTATCCCTTTTCCAACTAGCTCTGGATTTGACTTTCTAGCGTAATCACGCAAGGATGGTATTTCTAGCTCGATCGTCAGACGGCTTCATGCCGTAAGTCAAATAGAGCGAGTAGCCCTGGCATGCCTGACGGATAAATATACTCCCCACAAAGCGAAGGGTATTTTGTTTCGCTAACTCTATAATCGGCTACTCATTTTCTCGAGGATCGTGGACGACATTCCTTTTGCACTTCGCTTACCGCTACCGTTAGTTGTGGTCTATAGGGCTAAGAGTGGTGATGTTTGATTTTGTATTTGGCCAGCAATTGTTTCTGCCGCCAGGGACCCATTATCGCCGATGATCTCTACGTGGGCAACCATATCGGACAGATGATGTTGTTTTATGAATTCGCCACATTTTTAAATGTAAGAGCGGTGTGTAGAAGCCGCTTCTACCCACTTGGTGAAGTAGTCAATCGTTTACTAGGATGAAACAAAGGATTCCCTGCTCCTACGGGTTATTTTCCCACCAGCCAATTCCCATCGGAGAACGCGGGAGACGCCATCGTGTAGCAACGAAGGAGGGACATGCTGCACGTCCCGAAGATTTGTGGCAATGTCTCACATATTTGATGTAATCGGATTCCATCGTGGTCCAATAAAGATCCTAGACGTGTGATTTTCTTTGCCATCATAGGTCCACTCATGCGAGGACCGCATTCTCCGTCGTGGACTTCTTCCATCACTTTTCGAACGGAATGATCAAGGCAATTATAATTCACCAGAAAGCTTTTTGTACAATTCTCTTCTCAGACAGATGTATCGGGAAGCTAATAGCGATAAAGACGTTGTCCCTTTTGTCCATATCCCGTGATAGGTACCATTAATAATTTAGATCGCTGAACCGTGGTTCTCGCGTATTTCCTCTTCATCGCTGATTGATGGACATAAGCCGCTCACCGCTGCCGATACAATGCGGCATGTTCATCGTGACCGCAGTATAGTTGCCAGATGCAAAGCCGCAAGAGCGCCTTAATTGCATTTCTCCCAGATAAAAAGTGTGCATGTTACGCAGATCGAAGAATTGGAGTGATTTACTGGTCTATCCTAGTCAGATAGGGCATGTAGGCTTTCACTTCTGATTTTCCGGTGATCCTGGTGAGTCTGCTGATGATCGCTGGATGAATCTCCATGCACTGGAGAGGTTTTTGATACTCTGGCGCCATCGCCGCTTGTAGTCCAATGAGACAAGCCTCATATTGGCGCAAGATTGCTTGCTCACACCTCGAAGTCGAAGTTTCTGACAAAGACCGGTGTATGCTCACTCGTGAGAAATGAGCAACACTCCTATCCCAAATCCTCTTAAGTTTGATGCTCCATCAAAGTATAGATCCCGGGAGTCTACATCTGTTTCAAGTATATCCGCTTGAAATGACCAAGTATCTATGATTCAGGTGTGTCGCCGATGGGATTTTCTCGCGAAGAACTGCGAGGACGCGCGACCCTTTATTACTTTCTGGCACATATTTGAGGTCAAATTCCGAGAGCATCATGGTCCATCTTGCCAGCGTCCGCCGAGGACTCGGTTTCTTGGAAGAGGTATTTGATCGGATCCATTTTGGAGAATATCTTTGATGGAGTAGCTGCTAATGAGGACGTAGCTTCTTTGTTGCTTCCACAAGAGCGAGGCATGTCTTTCGAGTTGTGAGTATTTGCACCATATTCCAAGAATTTCTCTTAGATAGGTAGAATAGCTCTTTCTTCACTTCCTGTCGGCTTGAGATAACATGGCACCATGGCGTTTCTAAGTATCATGAGATATAAACCAAGAGGTTGGTCTTTATTGCGTGGTGGCATGAGCACCGGTGGTTTAGCCAATATCTCTCGATCTGGTCAAACGCCACATCATCGCCCCACATGGTGTGGTCTGGCTTTCAGTTTCAAGATAGGCTCGCAAATCATCGTAAGTTTCGATATGAATCGACTTATGTGGTCAGATTTTCTGTGAATCCCCGACTTCTTTTTCTGCTTTGAGGTCGTGGCATTTAATGAGCCATTTAGAAGGACTATTTCTATTCCTTCGAATAACCACGATTCCAGGAGTTTGCCGATGTTACCCCAAACGCGCATTTCTCGGTGATCAGCTCATGTCAGATTTCTTCAGAAATTTCTCATAAGAATTTGCTAAGATTCTGCACATGCCTCTTTCTTCGATTCGATAATCATGTCATCTACATATACCCCAATCTCTTTCGCGGCATCACGTCATGTAAGAGCGTAGTTGCGCGCTGGTACGTAGCTCCTGCGTATCGATCAACCGAATCCAGACATCAGATAGCAATAACAGTTCTCATCGGGTGATTTAACGCGTCTTACGATGTCTTCCATGGCCATTTTGATTTTTATAACCGCATATCCATCCATGAAGGATAGTAATGCGTGGGTCCTAGATTGTCTACCAATATGTCGATGAGGTAGAGGGAAGTCATCTTTGGACTTGCTTGTTCAAATCCCTAAAGTCAACACAACCTGATTCTCCCATCCTTTTGGCACGGCACTATGTTAGCTACTCGCCCGTAACACTCGGAAACTTTGATGAACCTTTTGAATTGTTTGTCAACTTCTTTCCCTTAATCTTAGAGCCCATTTGCTCCCTCATTCGTCAAGCTTTGCTTCAGGTTTCAAAACTCCGCTTAACGGACCCAATCCTATGCTCTTGCGATATCCTTCGCGATCCTCGGCATGTCTTTGTAGGACCAAGCGAAACGCCTTTGAATTCATTTAGGAGGTCTACGAGGGCTCGCTCACGTGCAGAGCTCAAGGTAGTCCCTATCCTAAGTTCTGAGGTTCTAGTTCTGCCTCCTACATCACGGGTTCTTGTCTCCACACATGTCCCCTTCCCCTTCCCGTAGAATTTCTTTGGCTACGTAGGAGGTATTTCTGCCAAGTCTGGGTCTTGGTCATCCTTTCAAGATCATCATAAACAGAATTGTACCCAAGATAACGCAAGAGAGAGTAACTGATTTATTCATATTAAGATTCGAGTAAAGTTGAAATAAAGAAGCCAATCGATCCATGGTCAAGGTAGCGGACAAAAGAATCGGGGCATTTCCTTTAATCATCGTGGCTACTTGAAAATAAGCTAGGAGAATGATGGAGTGGGATGACGACAGAGTAGACTCTTCTAATGACTCTCTAGACTTGACTGACCTGATCCGACTGATTCCGATTCGAACTCGTCGTCTTCTGGTTCTTCTTTGAACATCTTCCTCTCCAGCAGTGAGCTTAAAGAGTCTTGATTGTTGGTCCATTTGATTGATTTTCCATCCTTTCACGGCCGCTTTTGTTTTTTGATCAATGCGCGGGGTTGAAGCCGATCGCAAGTATCGAGTAATGGGATCTCATCTCCGCTTAATAAATCGGTCCTTCCAAACAGGAGGTCGAGAATGTCGCCTAAGCAAGGTGCTTGACGGGTTTTGACTGGGAGGAACCGCTTCTCGAGGGATAAGTAGCACCGTGAAAGATCTCGATTCCGCCAACTTCCTCCTCAGGTAATGCCTGTACCGGGAACCAAGAAAGAGTTCCTAACTTTCTTCGCGAATCTAAGTATCCATTCAAGGTAGGAGATACGGCCTCATTCGACTCCTACATACTTGCGATTGACTTAGGCAAGCATTTCGGGAGAACTTCTTCCTGGTCAGGGTTTGTACCCTAGTCCAAGTGGTATTCCGATGAGTTGCCTTTCCTGTATGGCGAAGGTGTTCTTCCAACCTGGTGTTGAAGGCATCTTCCGGAAGTATCCTGATTTTCGAGTACGTGGTTGACCACCAAGTTAGAGTAGGGATTATATGTACAAGGGTGCCAACTCACTTCTGACATTTACACTTTGGAAGCCCCCAAGTTGATACGGATCCGTAGTGACTTGATTATTTGATTGCTTCTCATTACGGTTTTGATGGGTGACGAAGATCGTCATACTTTGCCATTTAGTGGGATCTTGATCTTTGATGGGTGGACGCATCGCTGAAGCATGAATCCAAGGCCTTCCGTAAGTATGTTGAATGAAGCTTCATGTCCACGATTTGGAAGTTAACCTTCGCTGATTGGTCCCCGTTTATGGTTAGGTTAGCAAGTCCTACTACTTTTCGCCGGTGCCGTCATATGCACATACACTTTGATTTGTGCAGGAGTTCAAATTTGACTCTTTCATGCCTAGTTTATATGCTGCTTTAGGTAAGGATTGATCAAGTGGAGCTATCATCTACCAAGGTCATTGTACATTTTTCTTAATAAAGATGGGACAGTTGATGGACAGAGTAAGGTTGGGATCACGCGAAGGTGGCAAGTTCATTTAGAAAAAAGTAATAGATTATTTAGCTTCGTGATTCTCAAGACCAAGTTGACTTACATCTGTGAGTAAGAAAGGCTATGCACTTAATTCCACAAAGCTTGCGTAGCTTGGCAAAGTAAGGCTGAGCTTGCTGACTAGCCGCTGCAGACCGAAGATCACCCTTTGGTTCTTGTAAATTGCTTCGAGTAAATGATCAGCTCATCTTCAGATATTTGGTGTGACGATTGTCTGGACTGCTTTGAGTAGTTGCTTCGCATGGACGACCTTAACGAGTTAGGGTGATCCACATCTGGTCTCACCATTTTGGACTATTTCCTTAACTAAGGAGTTTTCGGCGAGATACTCGCCTTCACTGCCATCGCCCAAACTCCATCGGGATTTAGCGCTTGGTTCCTTCATTCTCATGATGTCACTTTCAGTTGTATGATTTGATCGACTAGCTTGTCGGACTACCGCGACTACTCGTGATAAAGTGGCATTTCGGCACAATAATGGTATGCGCCTCCTTAGGTGTTGCATTGATTGCAGAAGATCTACTTTCATGTTTTCTAGTTTCACACTTGTCATCTACGCCCTTGCCCATAAGTGAAGCTTTAAATGGTAGGGGAGATGGAGTAGAGTCTTTCTCAATCGTGATGAATTTCATTTTTCGGAGAAAATGAGAAGAGCACCTAAGGTAGATTCGCACTAGTAATCACTAGAACTCCAAGAGTGACTCGTTGAGTGTCATTACTTACCTCCTGGTGCGGGAATCAAGTCGTCATCTTCAATCATATCCGAAGTGTGTTTCAACTCTCTGTAGCATTTTTTCCTCGTGTGCCCTTGCCTCTATGGTATTCAAGAGGGAATTTTCATCCTAGACCCTGACTTCCTTTCTGTGTTCCTGGAGTAGGGCCCAATGGGTTGGAGTTTGCCTTGCTTCATTAGTCTTTTTAGAGCATTGAGTATGTATCCTCCAAGGTTTGTGAAACTTCCTCGCTGTGGGCTAGTTTTCTCTGAAGGCTCCGAGAAGGTTAACTTCGGCCTTATCTTAAGAGAGTCGTATGAACGACTCCGCTGGACCCTGGTGATCCTCGACCACCAGCTTTTGGACAAGAGTCCTTTGCGGATGTCATCTTCAATTCGTGTCCCTAACACGGTTAAGTCTTTAAAAGTCTTGATATTTTGATATCTCAAATGGTTGGCATATATGGGCTTGAGATTGTCCACAAACTTTTCTACAAGAGTGGCTCATCCTGCGTTCAACTAGTCGAGTACTAGTCTTCCTCCACCTACTTAGGAAAGCGGTGAATCCTTCTTTGTCATTTTGGGTAAGAACCTCTAGAGTACGCATGCTGACTTGGATCTCGGCATTATCCGCGTATTGTTTCGAGAACTCGATGGCGGCGTCCTCCTGCACGACCAGATCTAAAGTGTAGAACCATTGTTTCTGGGATGGTGTCAAGAGACGATGCGAAAGATCCTTAAGAACATCCTGCCCGATGCCTTGATAGACATATAGTCCTTGAAAAGCATGATGGGTTCAAAGGGTTCTCATGTCCTTAAACTTAGGGATATCCAGCCTAAATTAGGGTGGGCAATTGAAATTGATTTTTCATACTTACGATTGTTCTCCTCCAAATGTCATCCCCTTAAGGTACATCAATTGCTCCTCTGGCATTGAGTCTTTTCTCACCAAGTATTGCTCCTAGGGCAGGATTCTCATCTTTAGATTCGCTCATCGAAAAATTGTAGCACCTACCTTTTGGGGAGGTGCTTTCTCCTCTACATCAAAAAGATACTTCGGCCAGAAGTTCACCACAAGGCCATAGGTTTGTTCGGGGTGATTTGACTGGGCTATCGCGCTAGATTCGATCATTTCTTGAATTTGCCGAGGTTTGTTTCATCACTACCTAGGCATCTTGGAAACTCGGATAAGAGATCGCGATTTAATCAAAACACGATCACCATTCTATCACACTTGCTAAAAAGAGGAAAAGTTCCACTGTGAAGTGGGTGTGTGCCACTTGTGTTGAGTGAGTTTTGAAGAAAGACAAGGTCTTTGAAAATGTGTGTCCTAGCCAACCGTAGTGTAGTTGTGAGAGGACTCAAGGTGAGGTTTGAAATGGGCTTCAGGCCCGAATTTTGACACGACAAACTGGATAAGAGTTTTGACCGGATTTTTAATTAAAGGCCCTATTTCAAATCTCGTTTGAAAACGAGGTTTTGATTTTTGAAAATTCACATGGTTTTGCTTGAATGGTGATCACGTAAGGTTTAGCATTTATACAAGCATTATAACGGATGTAGTGCATTTAGAAGGGTTTTGGTTTAAGAGGGTGGGTTGCCATACCGAACCATCAAACCCGAAGTCCATGGAGAGGTCGCATCAAACAAGAGTAAGGCCGATTCCTAGTCCATTTCCTCAAGTAAGTGAAAGGCCTTGATACAAACAAGAGTAAGCATCATGGTATGGATGACATCAATCGCTATCCATCCTTAGGCCCAAATAAGAATTAGACCGCTTAGACGGACGATTGGTCGAATGGTCGGGTCAGTTTAGGAAGGCCGAATTAAAACGGCTAGAAGACCGAGTTAAAAACCGACAATCGTCTTCAGACAAACTTATTCCTAACCTTGTTCAAGTTTCACCCTTAGCTACACGTAATGCATTATCCCCAAAGGAGTCGCCAAATCGTGACAACAGGGCTAAAACGGGGCGCTTGGTGAGGGAGCCTTCGGGAGAACAACAAGCGCTTGCATTTTGTGTGGAGTCGCCACCAATTTTTATGGGAAATTGGAACCGTCGAATACTTCGTGGCCGCGTCAAGACACAAAGTAGTAACATGAACACTAAGCAATCGTTACCCTTAGCATTCTATGTCTAGAATGACTGAGATGCCAACTAACACGGGTGTCACTGAGATCTGAGTAAGGGTACGAGGGCACGTGATAAGCTCTTTTGATCGAATATCTAATCCCGCTTCACGATAGCTACTTCTACTAATGATTAGGAAGTTATTCGATTCGATATACCGTCATTATATGAAGTAATGCAACATCCAAGATTAATCAATACGTATTTTAGAATTCTAAGCTCGTGAACAATTAATTAGAACAATGATGTCAAGTCAGATTTGCTGTCATTTATATTAGAAACATACAAACAATAAACAAAATAATAATTATGAATTACAATAATGAAAATTACAAACAATTGTGATAAAGCGATTTATGCTCTAAAAATACCTTTAAAACTATACTTGAGAAAAAGAAAACAATAAAACACGATAAAATCAGAATTAGGTGATAATACAGCTTATTAGTTGATTGATATGAAATAATTAAACTAGGTCAAGGCGAAAGGAGTCGGATGCGTAACTTATCTCCGAACAGCGCAGGCAATCGCGCCTCTTGGGAAGAGGCGCAGCGCCGTCATACCGCTCTGGGCATGCAGTTCTCGCCGCGTTTGAATCGCAAACCGTTATCGTTAATTAAATTTAATGGATTGATAATGGCGGCTTTAGACCCGGATGAAAGATTATTAATGCATTATTTACATATGAATTGAGGTCATAAAACAAGAAACATGGATTTAGACTATTTAAACATTGACATTATGCTAAGGGATGTTAATGAATGATTAATAAACTAACAAACTAATTAATTAGATGGAACATGATGAATGACTTACTGATTAATGACTAAACAGAAAATATATCAAATAATGAATCCCGTAAACTCAACATGAACGAACTGAATCTCTAAAACTCGAATCAATTTAACGACGTAAAATCCGCAAATATCGATTATTCGGGATTCGAAGCCTGATTTATGACGACAAAACATGTTAATGGTGATGGTTAATATACATATGAATTATTAAACTATCATGATGAAGAATTACCGCACGAACAAACAAAAGAAATAAATTTGATACGAATTACAGAGGATTTGAGAAAAAGAAAAGAAGCGGGTGACCGGGCGCAAGAATTTCACGAAGAGGCGCAGCTAGCTGTCGCGCCTTTTCTCGACGCCTGCCTACCGAAATCCGCAAAGCGTTTTAAAGACGGTTTTAAATCGGCTTTAATGAGGTACTTTACATAACCTTTACATAATAGATTATACAATAATAAAATACAATAAATAAAAGAGAGATTAATACACCCTCTCGATTAGTGAATGCTCGACGCGAATGCATGGAAAGAGTGCCTTTAAGAGGGGATTTATTGATTAATTAAAGTTGATTGGAGGTAGTTGGTCAAATTGGTTTGGCCATGCAACGGAGAGGCTGCACTTTAAAGATCTCGAGCTTACGGGTTTAAGCCCGGCTACCGGGAGGCGCTGAAATAGTAAGAACGAAGTCTAGAAATGCAAAGGGAGAAGAGAAGGGCATGACACTGCATGAGAGAAACATGAGGAACGCAAAGCTCCTATTTATACTAATCACGTGAAGGAATAGGGTTTCGGAGACTCTTTGGAAGTGAATCTTGGAAAGATATGAAAAAGATACGTAAATCATGCAAAAGAAGGGCTCTGGGAAGAGGCGCAGTAGCCCACCGCGTCTCTTAAAGAGGCGCAAAGACTCGCCGTGCTCTATTCCTGTGAGGTTTCTCCTCGCTTAAGAAAGATTTCCGTGTTTAAGTTATGGTAGGACTAAATAAATCGATTATCTTTAATATCTTATGTAAATATTACTGGATATTATTTGCCAAAAGATAAAATTTGAGAAATATGGAATAGAAATATCCGGAACATTCCGGAACATTCTGACTTGGGATTTAACAAACTATCGTAAACTGGAGACGGTGTTTTTGACCCGACCCGAATGTACTC